>NW_028228166.1:0-31421 GCF_978045245.1 Mus caroli | reverse complement strand
CTCACTCATATACAATGTACTACACTGTGCATTTCGTCTGATGCGGGTTTTTCAGTAAATTCTAAGTTTTCAGTGCAACTCACCTCATATACAATGTACTACACTGTGCATTTCGTCTAATGCGGGTTTTCAGTAAATTCTAAGTTTTTCAGTGCAACTCACTCATATACAATGTACTACACTGTGCATTTCGTCTAATGCGGGTTTTTCAGTAAATTCTAAGTTTTTCAGTGCAACTCACTCATATACAATGTACTACACTGTGCATTTCGTCTAAGGCGTGTTTTTCAGTAAATTCTAAGTTTTTCAGTGCAACTCACTCATATACAATGTACTACACTGTGCATTTCGTCTAATGCGGGTTTTTTCAGTAAATTCTAAGTTTTTCAGTGCAACTCACTCATATACATTGTACTACACTGTGCATTTCGTCTAATGCGGGTTTTTCAGTAAATTCTACGTTTTTCAGTGCAACTCACTCATATACAATGTACTACACTGTGCATTTCCTCTAATGCGGGTTTTTTCAGTAAATTCTAAGTTTTTCAGTGCAACTCACTCATATACAATGTACTACACTGTGCATTTCGTCTAATGCGGGTTTTTCAGTAAATTCTAAAGTTTTTCAGTGCAACTCACTCATATACAATGTACTACACTGTGCATTTCGTCTAATGCGGGTTTTTTCAGTAAATTCTAAGTTTTTCAGTGCAACTCACTCATATACAATGTACTACACTGTTCATTTTTTCTAATGCAGGTTTTTCAGTAAATTCTAAGTTTTTCAGTGCAACTCACTCATATACAATGTACTACACTGTGCATTTCGTCTAATGCGGGTTTTTCAGTAAATTCCTAAGTTTTTCAGTGCAACTCACTCATATACAATGTACTACACTGTTCATTTCGTCTAATGCGGGTTTTTCAGTAAATTCTAAGTTTTTCAGTGCAACTCACTCATATACTATGTACTACACTGTGCATTTCGTCTAATGCGGGTTTTTCAGTAAATTCTAAGTTTTTCAGTGCAACTCACTCATATACAATGTACTACACTGTGCATTTCGTCTAATGCGGGTTTTTCAGTAAATTCTAAGTTTTTCAGTGCAACTCACTCATATACAATGTACTACACTGTGCATTTCGTCTAATGCGGGTTTTTTCAGTAAATTCTAAGTTTTTCAGTGCAACTCACTCATATACAATGTACTACACTGTGCATTTCGTCTAATGCGGGTTTTTCAGTAAATTCTAAGTTTTTCAGTGCAACTCACTCATATACAAGTACTACACTGTGCATTTCGTCTAATGCGGGTTTTTCAGTAAATTCTAAGTTTTTCAGTGCAACTCACTCATATACAATGTACTACACTGTGCATTTCGTCTAATGCGGGTTTTTCAGTAAATTCTAAGTTTTTCAGTGCAACTCACTCATATACAATGTACTACACTGTGCATTTCGTCTAATGCGGGTTTTTCAGTAAATTCTAAGTTTTTCAGTGCAACTCACTCATATACAATGTACTACACTGTGCATTTCGTCTAATGCGGGTTTTTCAGTAAATTCTAAGTTTTTCAGTGCAACTCACTCATATACAATGTACTACACTGTGCATTTCGTCTAATGCGGGTTTTTCAGTAAATTCTAAGTTTTTCAGTGCAACTCACTCATATACAATGTACTACACTGTGCATTTCGTCTAATGCGGGTTTTTCAGTAAATTCTAAGTTTTTCAGTGCAACTCACTCATATACAATGTACTACACTGTGCATTTCGTCTAATGCGGGTTTTTCAGTAAATTCTAAGTTTTTCAGTGCAACTCACTCATATACAATGTACTACACTGTGCATTTCGTCTAATGCGGGTTTTTCAGTAAATTCTAAGTTTTTCAGTGCAACTCACTCATATACAATGTACTACACTGTGCATTTCGTCTAATGCGGGTTTTTCAGTAAATTCTAAGTTTTTCAGTGCAACTCACTCATATACAATGTACTACACTGTGCATTTCGTCTAATGCGGGTTTTTCAGTAAATTCTAAGTTTTTCAGTGCAACTCACTCATATACAATGTACTACACTGTGCATTTCGTCTAATGCGGGTTTTTCAGTAAATTCTAAGTTTTTCAGTGCAACTCACTCATATACAATGTACTACACTGTGCATTTCGTCTAATGCGGGTTTTTCAGTAAATTCTAAGTTTTTCAGTGCAACTCAGCTCATATACAATGTACTACACTGTGCATTTCGTCTAATGCGGGTTTTTCAGTAAATTCTAAGTTTTTCAGTGCAACTCACTCATATACAATGTACTACACTGTGCATTTCGTCTAATGCGGGTTTTTCAGTAAATTCTAAGTTTTTCAGTGCAACTCACTCATATACAATGTACTACACTGTGCATTTCGTCTAATGCGGGTTTTTCAGTAAATTCTAAGTTTTTCAGTGCAACTCACTCATATACAATGTACTACACTGTGCATTTCGTCTAATGCGGGTTTTTCAGTAAATTCTAAGTTTTTCAGTGCAACTCACTCATATACAATGTACTACACTGTGCATTTCGTCTAATGCGGGTTTTTCAGTAAATTCTAAGTTTTTCAGTGCAACTCACTCATATACAATGTACTACACTGTGCATTTCGTCTAATGCGGGTTTTTCAGTAAATTCTAAGTTTTTCAGTGCAACTCACTCATATACAATGTACTACACTGTGCATTTCGTCTAATGCGGGTTTTTCAGTAAATTCTAAGTTTTTCAGTGCAACTCACTCATATACAATGTACTACACTGTGCATTTCGTCTAATGCGGGTTTTTCAGTAAATTCTAAGTTTTTCAGTGCAACTCACTCATATACAATGTACTACACTGTGCATTTCGTCTAATGCGGGTTTTTCAGTAAATTCTAAGTTTTTCAGTGCAACTCACTCATATACAATGTACTACACTGTGCATTTCGTCTAATGCGGGTTTTTCAGTAAATTCTAAGTTTTTCAGTGCAACTCACTCATATACAATGTACTACACTGTGCATTTCGTCTAATGCGGGTTTTTCAGTAAATTCTAAGTTTTTCAGTGCAACTCACTCATATACAATGTACTACACTGTGCATTTCGTCTAATGCGGGTTTTTCAGTAAATTCTAAGTTTTTCAGTGCAACTCACTCATATACAATGTACTACACTGTGCATTTCGTCTAATGCGGGTTTTTCAGTAAATTCTAAGTTTTTCAGTGCAACTCACTCATATACAATGTACTACACTGTGCATTTCGTCTAATGC
This sequence comes from Mus caroli, assembly GCF_978045245.1. Taxonomy (NCBI): domain Eukaryota; kingdom Metazoa; phylum Chordata; class Mammalia; order Rodentia; family Muridae; genus Mus; species Mus caroli. The sequence continues at coordinate 28,133 of NW_028228166.1, read as the reverse complement.
GGGTTTTTCAGTAAATTCTAAGTTTTTCAGTGCAACTCACTCATATACAATGTACTACACTGTGCATTTCGTCTAATGCGGGTTTTTCAGTAAATTCTAAGTTTTTCAGTGCAACTCACTCATATACTATGTACTACACTGTGCATTTCGTCTAATGCGGGTTTTTCAGTAAATTCCTAAGTTTTTCAGTGCAACTCACTCATATACTATGTACTACACTGTGCATTTCGTCTAATGCGGGTTTTTCAGTAAATTCTAAGTTTTTCAGTGCAACTCACTCATATAGCTATGTACTACACTGTGCATTTCGTCTAATTCGGGTTTTTCAGTAAATTCTAAGTTTTTCAGTGCAACTCACTCATATACAATGTACTACACTGTGCATTTCGTCTAATGCGGGTTTTTCAGTAAATTCTAAGTTTTTCAGTGCAACTCACTCATATACTATGTACTACACTGTGCATTTCGTCTAATGCGGGTTTTTCAGTAAATTCTAAGTTTTTCAGTGCAACTCACTCATATACAATGTACTACACTGTGCATTTCGTCTAATGCGGGTTTTTCAGTAAATTCTAAGTTTTTCAGGTGCAACTCACTCATATACAATGTACTACACTGTGCATTTCGTCTAATGCGGGTTTTTCAGTAAATTCTAAGTTTTTCAGTGCAACTCACTCATATACAATGTACTACACTGTGCATTTCGTCTAATGCTGGTTTTTCAGTAAATTCTAAGTTTTTCAGTGCAACTCACTCATATACAATGTACTACACTGTGCATTTCGTCTAATGCGGGTTTTTCAGTAAATTCTAAGTTTTTCAGTGCAACTCACTCATATACAATGTACTACACTGTGCATTTCGTCTAATGCGGGTTTTTCAGTAAATTCTAAGTTTTTCAGTGCACCTCACTCATATACTATGTACTAACACTGTGCATTTCGTCTAATGCGGGTTTTTCAGTAAATTCCTAGTTTTTCAGTGCAACTTAACCCATATACTATGTACTACACTGTGCATTTCGTCTAATGCGGGTTTTTCAGTAAATTCTAAGTTTTTCAGTGCAAGTCACTCATATACTATGTACTACACTGTGCATTTCGTCTAATTCGGGTTTTTCAGTAAATTCTAAGTTTTTCAGTGCAACTCACTCATATACAATGTACTACACTGTGCATTTCGTCTAATGCGGGTTTTTCAGTAAATTCTAAGTTTTTCAGTGCAACTCACTCATATACTATGTACTACACTGTGCATTTCGTCTAATGCGGATTTTTCAGTAAATTCTAAGTTTTTTCAGTGCAACTCACTCATATACAATGTACTACACTGTGCATTTCGTCTAATGCGGGTTTTTCAGTAAATTCTAAGTTTTATGGTGTAACTCACTCATATACTATATACTACACTGTGCATTTCGTCTAATGCGGGTTTTTCAGTAAATTCTAAGTTTTTCGGTGCAACTCACTCATATACAATGTACTACACTGTGCATTTCGTCTAATGCGGGTTTTTCAGTAAATTCTAAGTTTTTCAGTGCAACTCACTCATATACAATGTACTACACTGTGCATTTCGTCTAATGCGGGTTTTTCAGTAAATTCTAAGTTTTCAGTGCAACTCACTCATATACAATGTACTACACTGTGCATTTCGTCTAATGCGGGTTTTTCAGTAAATTCTAAGTTTTTCAGTGCAACTCACTCATATACAATGTACTACACTGTGCATTTCGTCTAATGCGGGTTTTTCAGTAAATTCTAAGTTTTTCAGTGCAACTCACTCATATACAATGTACTACACTGTGCATTTCGTCTAATGCTGGTTTTTCAGTAAATTCTAAGTTTTTCAGTGCAACTCACTCATATACAATGTACTACACTGTGCATTTCGTCTAAAGCGGGTTTTTCAGTAAATTCTAAGTTTTTCAGTGCAACTCACTCATATACAATGTACTACACTGTGCATTTCGTCTAATGCGGGTTTTTCAGTAAATTCTAAGTTTTTCAGTGCAACTCACTCATATACAATGTACTACACTGTGCATTTCGTCTAAAGCGGGTTTTTCAGTAAATTCTAAGTTTTTCAGTGCAACTCACTCATATACAATGTACTACACTGTGCATTTCGTCTAATGCGGGTTTTTCAGTAAATTCTAAGTTTTTCAGTGCAACTCACTCATATACAATGTACTACACTGTGCATTTCGTCTAATGCGGGTTTTTCAGTAAATTCTAAGTTTTTCAGTGCAACTCACTCATATACAATGTACTACACTGTGCATTTCGTCTAATGCGGGTTTTTCAGTAAATTCCTAGTTTTTCAGTGCAACTTACCCATATACTATGTACTACACTGTGCATTTCGTCTAATGCGGGTTTTTCAGTAAATTCTAAGTTTTTCAGTGCAACTCACTCATATACAATGTACTACACTGTGCATTTCATCTAATGCAGGTTTTTCAGTAAATTCTAAGTTTTTCAGTGCAACTCACTCATATAAAATGTACTACACTGTGCATTTCGTCTAATGCGGGTTTTTCAGTAAATTCTAAGTTTTTCAGTGCAACTCACTCATATACAATGTACTACACTGTGCATTTCGTCTAATGCGGGTTTTTCAGTAAATTCTAAGTTTTTCAGTGCAACTCACTCATATACAATGTACTAGACTGTGCATTTCGTCTAATGCGGGTTTTTCAGTAAATTCTAAGTTTTTCAGTGCAACTCACTCATATACAATGTACTACACTGTGCATTTCGTCTAATGCTGGTTTTTCAGTAAATTCTAAGTTTTTCAGTGCAACTCACTCATATACAATGTACTACACTGTGCATTTCGTCTAATGCGGGTTTTTCAGTAAATTCTAAGTTTTTCAGTGCAACTCACTCATATACAATGTACTACACTGTGCATTTCGTCTAATGCGGGTTTTTCAGTAAATTCTAAGTTTTTCAGTGCAACTCACTCATATACTATGTACTACACTGTGCATTTCGTCTAATGCGGGTTTTTCAGTAAATTCCTAGTTTTTCAGTGCACCTTACTCATATACTATGTACTACACTGTGCATTTCGTCTAATGCGGGTTTTTCAGTAAATTCTAAGTTTTTCAGTGAAACTCACTCATATGCTACGTACTACACTGTGCATTTCGTCTAATTCGGGTTTTTCAGTAAATTCTAAGTTTTTCAGTGCAACTCACTCATATACAATGTACTACACTGTGCATTTCGTCTAATGCGGGTTTTTCAGTAAATTCTAAGTTTTTCAGTGCAACTCACTCATATACTATGTACTACACTGTGCATTTCGTCTAATGCGGATTTTTCAGTAAATTCTAAGTTTTTCAGTGCAACTCACTCATATACAATGTACTACACTGTGCATTTCGTCTAATGCGGGTTTTTCAGTAAATTCTAAGTTTTTCGGTGCAACTCACTCATATACTATATACTACACTGTGCATTTCGTCTAATGCGGGTTTTTCAGTAAATTCTAAGTTTTTCAGTGCAACTCACTCATATACAATGTACTACACTGTGCATTTCGTCTAATGCTGGTTTTTCAGTAAATTCTAAGTTTTTCAGTGCAACTCACTCATATACAATGTACTACACTGTGCATTTCGTCTAATGCGGGTTTTTCAGTAAATTCTAAGTTTTTCAGTGCAACTCACTCATATACAATGTACTACACTGTGCATTTCGTCTAATGCGGGTTTTTCAGTAAATTCTAAGTTTTTCAGTGCACCTCACTCATATACTATGTACTACACTGTGCATTTCGTCTAATGCGGGTTTTTCAGTAAATTCCTAGTTTTTCAGTGCAACTTACCCATATACTATGTACTACACTGTGCATTTCGTCTAATGCGGGTTTTTCAGTAAATTCTAAGTTTTTCAGTGCAAGTCACTCATATACTATGTACTACACTGTGCATTTCGTCTAATTCGGGTTTTTCAGTAAATTCTAAGTTTTTCAGTGCAACTCACTCATATACAATGTACTACACTGTGCATTTCGTCTAATGCGGGTTTTTCAGTAAATTCTAAGTTTTTCAGTGCAACTCACTCATATACAATGTACTACACTGTGCATTTCGTCTAATGCGGGTTTTTCAGTAAATTCTAAGTTTTTCAGTGCAACTCACTCATATACAATGTACTACACTGTGCATTTCGTCTAATGCTGGTTTTTCAGTAAATTCTAAGTTTTTCAGTGCAACTCACTCATATACAATGTACTACACTGTGCATTTCGTCTAAAGCGGGTTTTTCAGTAAATTCTAAGTTTTTCAGTGCAACTCACTCATATACAATGTACTACACTGTGCATTTCGTCTAATGCGGGTTTTTCAGTAAATTCTAAGTTTTTCAGTGCAACTCACTCATATACAATGTACTACACTGTGCATTTCGTCTAAAGCGGGTTTTTCAGTAAATTCTAAGTTTTTCAGTGCAACTCACTCATATACAATGTACTACACTGTGCATTTCGTCTAATGCGGGTTTTTCAGTAAATTCTAAGTTTTTCAGTGCAACTCACTCATATACAATGTACTACACTGTGCATTTCGTCTAATGCGGGTTTTTCAGTAAATTCTAAGTTTTTCAGTGCAACTCACTCATATACAATGTACTACACTGTGCATTTCGTCTAATGCGGGTTTTTCAGTAAATTCCTAGTTTTTCAGTGCAACTTACCCATATACTATGTACTACACTGTGCATTTCGTCTAATGCGGGTTTTTCAGTAAATTCTAAGTTTTTCAGTGCAACTCACTCATATACAATGTACTACACTGTGCATTTCATCTAATGCAGGTTTTTCAGTAAATTCTAAGTTTTTCAGTGCAACTCACTCATATACAATGTACTACACTGTGCATTTCGTCTAATGCGGGTTTTTCAGTAAATTCTAAGTTTTTCAGTGCAACTCACTCATATACAATGTACTACACTGTGCATTTCGTCTAATGCGGGTTTTTCAGTAAATTCTAAGTTTTTCAGTGCAACTCACTCATATACAATGTACTACACTGTGCATTTCGTCTAATGCGGGTTTTTCAGTAAATTCTAAGTTTTTCAGTGCAACTCACTCATATACAATGTACTACACTGTGCATTTCGTCTAATGCTGGTTTTTCAGTAAATTCTAAGTTTTTCAGTGCAACTCACTCATATACAATGTACTACACTGTGCATTTCGTCTAATGCCGGTTTTTCAGTAAATTCTAAGTTTTTCAGTGCAACTCACTCATATACAATGTACTACACTGTGCATTTCGTCTAATGCGGGTTTTTCAGTAAATTCTAAGTTTTTCAGTGCAACTCACTCATATACTATGTACTACACTGTGCATTTCGTCTAATGCGGGTTTTTCAGTAAATTCCTAGTTTTTCAGTGCACCTTACTCATATACTATGTACTACACTGTGCATTTCGTCTAATGCGGGTTTTTCAGTAAATTCTAAGTTTTTCAGTGAAACTCACTCATATGCTACGTACTACACTGTGCATTTCGTCTAATTCGGGTTTTTCAGTAAATTCTAAGTTTTTCAGTGCAACTCACTCATATACAATGTACTACACTGTGCATTTCGTCTAATGCGTGTTTTTCAGTAAATTCTAAGTTTTTCAGTGCAACTCACTCATATACTATGTACTACACTGTGCATTTCGTCTAATGCGGATTTTTCAGTAAATTCTAAGTTTTTCAGTGCAACTCACTCATATACAATGTACTACACTGTGCATTTCGTCTAATGCGGGTTTTTCAGTAAATTCTAAGTTTTTCGGTGCAACTCACTCATATACTATATACTACACTGTGCATTTCGTCTAATGCGGGTTTTTCAGTAAATTCTAAGTTTTTCAGTGCAACTCACTCATATACAATGTACTACACTGTGCATTTCGTCTAATGCTGGTTTTTCAGTAAATTCTAAGTTTTTCAGTGCAACTCACTCATATACAATGTACTACACTGTGCATTTCGTCTAATGCGGGTTTTTCAGTAAATTCTAAGTTTTTCAGTGCAACTCACTCATATACAATGTACTACACTGTGCATTTCGTCTAATGCGGGTTTTTCAGTAAATTCTAAGTTTTTCAGTGCACCTCACTCATATACTATGTACTACACTGTGCATTTCGTCTAATGCGGGTTTTTCAGTAAATTCCTAGTTTTTCAGTGCAACTTACCCATATACTATGTACTACACTGTGCATTTCGTCTAATGCGGGTTTTTCAGTAAATTCTAAGTTTTTCAGTGCAAGTCACTCATATACTATGTACTACACTCTGCATTTCGTCTAATTCGGGTTTTTCAGTAAATTCTAAGTTTTTCAGTGCAACTCACTCATATACAATGTACTACACTGTGCATTTCGTCTAATGCGGGTTTTTCAGTAAATTCTAAGTTTTTCAGTGCAACTCACTCATATACTATGTACTACACTGTGCATTTCGTCTAATGCGGATTTTTCAGTAAATTCTAAGTTTTTCAGTGCAACTCACTCATATACAATGTACTACACTGTGCATTTCGTCTAATGCGGGTTTTTCAGTAAATTCTAAGTTTTTTGGTGTAACTCACTCATATACTATATACTACACTGTGCATTTCGTCTAATGCGGGTTTTTCAGTAAATTCTAAGTTTTTCGGTGCAACTCACTCATATACAATGTACTACACTGTGCATTTCGTCTAATGCGGGTTTTTCAGTAAATTCTAAGTTTTTCAGTGCAACTCACTCATATACAATGTACTACACTGTGCATTTCGTCTAATGCGGGTTTTCAGTAAATTCTAAGTTTTTCAGTGCAACTCACTCATATACAATGTACTACACTGTGCATTTCGTCTAATGCGGGTTTTTCAGTAAATTCTAAGTTTTTCAGTGCAACTCACTCATATACAATGTACTACACTGTGCATTTCGTCTAATGCGGGTTTTTCAGTAAATTCAAAGTTTTTCAGTGCAACTCACTCATATACAATGTACTACACTGTGCATTTCGTCTAATGCGGGTTTTTCAGTAAATTCTAAGTTTTTCAGTGCAACTCACTCATATACAATGTACTACACTGTGCATTTCGTCTAATGCTGGTTTTTCAGTAAATTCTAAGTTTTTCAGTGCAACTCACTCATATACAATGTACTACACTGTGCATTTCGTCTAAAGCGGGTTTTTCAGTAAATTCTAAGTTTTTCAGTGCAACTCACTCATATACAATGTACTACACTGTGCATTTCGTCTAATGCGGGTTTTTCAGTAAATTCTAAGTTTTTCAGTGCAACTCACTCATATACAATGTACTACACTGTGCATTTCGTCTAATGCGGGTTTTTCAGTAAATTCCTAGTTTTTCAGTGCAACTCACTCATATACAATGTACTACACTGTGCATTTCGTCTAATGCGGGTTTTTCAGTAAATTCTAAGTTTTTCAGTGCAACTCACTCATATACAATGTACTACACTGTGCATTTCGTCTAATGCTGGTTTTTCAGTAAATTCTAAGTTTTTCAGTGCAACTCACTCATATACAATGTACTACACTGTGCATTTCGTCTAAAGCGGGTTTTTCAGTAAATTCTAAGTTTTTCAGTGCAACTCACTCATATACAATGTACTACACTGTGCATTTCGTCTAATGCGGGTTTTTCAGTAAATTCTAAGTTTTTCAGTGCAACTCACTCATATACAATGTACTACACTGTGCATTTCGTCTAAAGCGGGTTTTTCAGTAAATTCTAAGTTTTTCAGTGCAACTCACTCATATACAATGTACTACACTGTGCATTTCGTCTAATGCGGGTTTTTCAGTAAATTCTAAGTTTTTCAGTGCAACTCACTCATATACAATGTACTACACTGTGCATTTCGTCTAATGCGGGTTTTTCAGTAAATTCTAAGTTTTTCAGTGCAACTCACTCATATACAATGTACTACACTGTGCATTTCGTCTAATGCTGGTTTTTCAGTAAATTCTAAGTTTTTCAGTGCAACTCACTCATATACAATGTACTACACTGTGCATTTCGTCTAATGCGGGTTTTTCAGTAAATTCTAAGTTTTTCAGTGCAACTCACTCATATACTATGTACTACACTGTGCATTTCGTCTAATGCGGATTTTTCAGTAAATTCTAAGTTTTTCAGTGCAACTCACTCATATACAATGTACTACACTGTGCATTTCGTCTAATGCGGGTTTTTCAGTAAATTCTAAGTTTTTCGGTGCAACTCACTCATATACTATATACTACACTGTGCATTTCGTCTAATGCGGGTTTTTCAGTAAATTCTAAGTTTTTCAGTGCAACTCACTCATATACAATGTACTACACTGTGCATTTCGTCTAATGCTGGTTTTTCAGTAAATTCTAAGTTTTTCAGTGCAACTCACTCATATACAATGTACTACACTGTGCATTTCGTCTAATGCGGGTTTTTCAGTAAATTCTAAGTTTTTCAGTGCAACTCACTCATATACAATGTACTACACTGTGCATTTCGTCTAATGCGGGTTTTTCAGTAAATTCTAAGTTTTTCAGTGCACCTCACTCATATACTATGTACTACACTGTGCATTTCGTCTAATGCGGGTTTTTCAGTAAATTCCTAGTTTTTCAGTGCAACTTACCCATATACTATGTACTACACTGTGCATTTCGTCTAATGCGGGTTTTTCAGTAAATTCTAAGTTTTTCAGTGCAAGTCACTCATATACTATGTACTACACTCTGCATTTCGTCTAATTCGGGTTTTTCAGTAAATTCTAAGTTTTTCAGTGCAACTCACTCATATACAATGTACTACACTGTGCATTTCGTCTAATGCGGGTTTTTCAGTAAATTCTAAGTTTTTCAGTGCAACTCACTCATATACTATGTACTACACTGTGCATTTCGTCTAATGCGGATTTTTCAGTAAATTCTAAGTTTTTCAGTGCAACTCACTCATATACAATGTACTACACTGTGCATTTCGTCTAATGCGGGTTTTTCAGTAAATTCTAAGTTTTTTGGTGTAACTCACTCATATACTATATACTACACTGTGCATTTCGTCTAATGCGGGTTTTTCAGTAAATTCTAAGTTTTTCGGTGCAACTCACTCATATACAATGTACTACACTGTGCATTTCGTCTAATGCGGGTTTTTCAGTAAATTCTAAGTTTTTCAGTGCAACTCACTCATATACAATGTACTACACTGTGCATTTCGTCTAATGCGGGTTTTCAGTAAATTCTAAGTTTTTCAGTGCAACTCACTCATATACAATGTACTACACTGTGCATTTCGTCTAATGCGGGTTTTTCAGTAAATTCTAAGTTTTTCAGTGCAACTCACTCATATACAATGTACTACACTGTGCATTTCGTCTAATGCGGGTTTTTCAGTAAATTCAAAGTTTTTCAGTGCAACTCACTCATATACAATGTACTACACTGTGCATTTCGTCTAATGCGGGTTTTTCAGTAAATTCTAAGTTTTTCAGTGCAACTCACTCATATACAATGTACTACACTGTGCATTTCGTCTAATGCTGGTTTTTCAGTAAATTCTAAGTTTTTCAGTGCAACTCACTCATATACAATGTACTACACTGTGCATTTCGTCTAAAGCGGGTTTTTCAGTAAATTCTAAGTTTTTCAGTGCAACTCACTCATATACAATGTACTACACTGTGCATTTCGTCTAATGCGGGTTTTTCAGTAAATTCTAAGTTTTTCAGTGCAACTCACTCATATACAATGTACTACACTGTGCATTTCGTCTAATGCGGGTTTTTCAGTAAATTCCTAGTTTTTCAGTGCAACTCACTCATATACAATGTACTACACTGTGCATTTCGTCTAATGCGGGTTTTTCAGTAAATTCTAAGTTTTTCAGTGCAACTCACTCATATACAATGTACTACACTGTGCATTTCGTCTAATGCTGGTTTTTCAGTAAATTCTAAGTTTTTCAGTGCAACTCACTCATATACAATGTACTACACTGTGCATTTCGTCTAAAGCGGGTTTTTCAGTAAATTCTAAGTTTTTCAGTGCAACTCACTCATATACAATGTACTACACTGTGCATTTCGTCTAATGCGGGTTTTTCAGTAAATTCTAAGTTTTTCAGTGCAACTCACTCATATACAATGTACTACACTGTGCATTTCGTCTAAAGCGGGTTTTTCAGTAAATTCTAAGTTTTTCAGTGCAACTCACTCATATACAATGTACTACACTGTGCATTTCGTCTAATGCGGGTTTTTCAGTAAATTCTAAGTTTTTCAGTGCAACTCACTCATATACAATGTACTACACTGTGCATTTCGTCTAATGCGGGTTTTTCAGTAAATTCTAAGTTTTTCAGTGCAACTCACTCATATACAATGTACTACACTGTGCATTTCGTCTAATGCTGGTTTTTCAGTAAATTCTAAGTTTTTCAGTGCAACTCACTCATATACAATGTACTACACTGTGCATTTCGTCTAATGCGGGTTTTTCAGTAAATTCTAAGTTTTTCAGTGCAACTCACTCATATACTATGTACTACACTGTGCATTTCGTCTAATTCGGGTTTTTCAGTAAATTCTAAGTTTTTCAGTGCAACTCACTCATATACAATGTACTACACTGTGCATTTCGTCAAATGCGGGTTTTTCAGTAAATTCTAAGTTTTTCAGTGCAACTCACTCATATACTATGTACTACACTGTGCATTTCGTCTAATTCGGGTTTTTCAGTAAATTCTAAGTTTTTCAGTGCAACTCACTCATATACAATGTACTACACTGTGCATTTCGTCTAATGCGGGTTTTTCAGTAAATTCTAAGTTTTTCAGTGCAACTCACTCATATACTATGTACTACACTGTGCATTTCGTCTAATGCGGATTTTTCAGTAAATTCTAAGTTTTTCAGTGCAACTCACTCATATACAATGTACTACACTGTGCATTTCGTCTAATGCGGGTTTTTCAGTAAATTCTAAGTTTTTCGGTGCAACTCACTCATATACTATATACTACACTGTGCATTTCGTCTAATGCGGGTTTTTCAGTAAATTCTAAGTTTTTCAGTGCAACTCACTCATATACAATGTACTACACTGTGCATTTCGTCTAATGCTGGTTTTTCAGTAAATTCTAAGTTTTTCAGTGCAACTCACTCATATACAATGTACTACACTGTGCATTTCGTCTAATGCGGGTTTTTCAGTAAATTCTAAGTTTTTCAGTGCAACTCACTCATATACAATGTACTACACTGTGCATTTCGTCTAATGCGGGTTTTTCAGTAAATTCTAAGTTTTTCAGTGCACCTCACTCATATACTATGTACTACACTGTGCATTTCGTCTAATGCGGGTTTTTCAGTAAATTCCTAGTTTTTCAGTGCAACTTACCCATATACTATGTACTACACTGTGCATTTCGTCTAATGCGGGTTTTTCAGTAAATTCTAAGTTTTTCAGTGCAAGTCACTCATATACTATGTACTACACTGTGCATTTCGTCTAATTCGGGTTTTTCAGTAAATTCTAAGTTTTTCAGTGCAACTCACTCATATACAATGTACTACACTGTGCATTTCGTCTAATGCGGGTTTTTCAGTAAATTCTAAGTTTTTCAGTGCAACTCACTCATATACAATGTACTACACTGTGCATTTCGTCTAATGCGGGTTTTTCAGTAAATTCTAAGTTTTTCAGTGCAACTCACTCATATACAATGTACTACACTGTGCATTTCGTCTAATGCTGGTTTTTCAGTAAATTCTAAGTTTTTCAGTGCAACTCACTCATATACAATGTACTACACTGTGCATTTCGTCTAAAGCGGGTTTTTCAGTAAATTCTAAGTTTTTCAGTGCAACTCACTCATATACAATGTACTACACTGTGCATTTCGTCTAATGCGGGTTTTTCAGTAAATTCTAAGTTTTTCAGTGCAACTCACTCATATACAATGTACTACACTGTGCATTTCGTCTAAAGCGGGTTTTTCAGTAAATTCTAAGTTTTTCAGTGCAACTCACTCATATACAATGTACTACACTGTGCATTTCGTCTAATGCGGGTTTTTCAGTAAATTCTAAGTTTTTCAGTGCAACTCACTCATATACAATGTACTACACTGTGCATTTCGTCTAATGCGGGTTTTTCAGTAAATTCTAAGTTTTTCAGTGCAACTCACTCATATACAATGTACTACACTGTGCATTTCGTCTAATGCGGGTTTTTCAGTAAATTCCTAGTTTTTCAGTGCAACTTACCCATATACTATGTACTACACTGTGCATTTCGTCTAATGCGGGTTTTTCAGTAAATTCTAAGTTTTTCAGTGCAACTCACTCATATACAATGTACTACACTGTGCATTTCATCTAATGCAGGTTTTTCAGTAAATTCTAAGTTTTTCAGTGCAACTCACTCATATACAATGTACTACACTGTGCATTTCGTCTAATGCGGGTTTTTCAGTAAATTCTAAGTTTTTCAGTGCAACTCACTCATATACAATGTACTACACTGTGCATTTCGTCTAATGCGGGTTTTTCAGTAAATTCTAAGTTTTTCAGTGCAACTCACTCATATACAATGTACTACACTGTGCATTTCGTCTAATGCGGGTTTTTCAGTAAATTCTAAGTTTTTCAGTGCAACTCACTCATATACAATGTACTACACTGTGCATTTCGTCTAATGCTGGTTTTTCAGTAAATTCTAAGTTTTTCAGTGCAACTCACTCATATACAATGTACTACACTGTGCATTTCGTCTAATGCCGGTTTTTCAGTAAATTCTAAGTTTTTCAGTGCAACTCACTCATATACAATGTACTACACTGTGCATTTCGTCTAATGCGGGTTTTTCAGTAAATTCTAAGTTTTTCAGTGCAACTCACTCATATACTATGTACTACACTGTGCATTTCGTCTAATGCGGATTTTTCAGTAAATTCTAAGTTTTTCAGTGCAACTCACTCATATACAATGTACTACACTGTGCATTTCGTCTAATGCGGGTTTTTCAGTAAATTCTAAGTTTTTCGGTGCAACTCACTCATATACTATATACTACACTGTGCATTTCGTCTAATGCGGGTTTTTCAGTAAATTCTAAGTTTTTCAGTGCAACTCACTCATATACAATGTACTACACTGTGCATTTCGTCTAATGCTGGTTTTTCAGTAAATTCTAAGTTTTTCAGTGCAACTCACTCATATACAATGTACTACACTGTGCATTTCGTCTAATGCGGGTTTTTCAGTAAATTCTAAGTTTTTCAGTGCAACTCACTCATATACAATGTACTACACTGTGCATTTCGTCTAATGCGGGTTTTTCAGTAAATTCTAAGTTTTTCAGTGCACCTCACTCATATACTATGTACTACACTGTGCATTTCGTCTAATGCGGGTTTTTCAGTAAATTCCTAGTTTTTCAGTGCAACTTACCCATATACTATGTACTACACTGTGCATTTCGTCTAATGCGGGTTTTTCAGTAAATTCTAAGTTTTTCAGTGCAAGTCACTCATATACTATGTACTACACTCTGCATTTCGTCTAATTCGGGTTTTTCAGTAAATTCTAAGTTTTTCAGTGCAACTCACTCATATACAATGTACTACACTGTGCATTTCGTCTAATGCGGGTTTTTCAGTAAATTCTAAGTTTTTCAGTGCAACTCACTCATATACTATGTACTACACTGTGCATTTCGTCTAATGCGGATTTTTCAGTAAATTCTAAGTTTTTCAGTGCAACTCACTCATATACAATGTACTACACTGTGCATTTCGTCTAATGCGGGTTTTTCAGTAAATTCTAAGTTTTTTGGTGTAACTCACTCATATACTATATACTACACTGTGCATTTCGTCTAATGCGGGTTTTTCAGTAAATTCTAAGTTTTTCGGTGCAACTCACTCATATACAATGTACTACACTGTGCATTTCGTCTAATGCGGGTTTTTTCAGTAAATTCTAAGTTTTTCAGTGCAACTCACTCATATACAATGTACTACACTGTGCATTTCGTCTAATGCGGGTTTTCAGTAAATTCTAAGTTTTTCAGTGCAACTCACTCATATACAATGTACTACACTGTGCATTTCGTCTAATGCGGGTTTTTCAGTAAATTCTAAGTTTTTCAGTGCAACTCACTCATATACAATGTACTACACTGTGCATTTCGTCTAATGCGGGTTTTTCAGTAAATTCAAAGTTTTTCAGTGCAACTCACTCATATACAATGTACTACACTGTGCATTTCGTCTAATGCGGGTTTTTCAGTAAATTCTAAGTTTTTCAGTGCAACTCACTCATATACAATGTACTACACTGTGCATTTCGTCTAATGCTGGTTTTTCAGTAAATTCTAAGTTTTTCAGTGCAACTCACTCATATACAATGTACTACACTGTGCATTTCGTCTAAAGCGGGTTTTTCAGTAAATTCTAAGTTTTTCAGTGCAACTCACTCATATACAATGTACTACACTGTGCATTTCGTCTAATGCGGGTTTTTCAGTAAATTCTAAGTTTTTCAGTGCAACTCACTCATATACAATGTACTACACTGTGCATTTCGTCTAATGCGGGTTTTTCAGTAAATTCCTAGTTTTTCAGTGCAACTCACTCATATACAATGTACTACACTGTGCATTTCGTCTAATGCGGGTTTTTCAGTAAATTCTAAGTTTTTCAGTGCAACTCACTCATATACAATGTACTACACTGTGCATTTCGTCTAATGCTGGTTTTTCAGTAAATTCTAAGTTTTTCAGTGCAACTCACTCATATACAATGTACTACACTGTGCATTTCATCTAATGCTGGTTTTTCAGTAAATTCCTAGTTTTTCAGTGCAACTCACTCATATACAATGTACTACACTGTGCATTTCGTCTAATGCGGGTTTTTCAGTAAATTCTAAGTTTTTCAGTGCAACTCACTCATATACAATGTACTACACTGTGCATTTCGTCTAATGCTGGTTTTTCAGTAAATTCTAAGTTTTTCAGTGCAACTCACTCATATACAATGTACTACACTGTGCATTTCATCTAATGCTGGTTTTTCAGTAAATTCTAAGTTTTTCAGTGCAACTCACTCATATACAATGTACTACACTGTGCATTTCATCTAATGCGGGTTTTTCAGTAAATTCTAAGTTTTTCAGTGCAACTCACTCATATACAATGTACTACACTGTGCATTTCGTCTAAAGCGGGTTTTTCAGTAAATTCTAAGTTTTTCAGTGCAACTCACTCATATACAATGTACTACACTGTGCATTTCGTCTAATGCGGGTTTTTCAGTAAATTCTAAGTTTTTCAGTGCAACTCACTCATATACAATGTACTACACTGTACATTTCGTCTAATGCGGGTTTTTCAGTAAATTCTAAGTTTTTCAGTGCAACTCACTCATATACTATGTACTACACTGTGCATTTCGTCTAATGCGGGTTTTTCAGTAAATTCTAAGTTTTTCAGTGCAACTCACTCATATACTATATACTACACTGTGCATTTCGTCTAATGCGGGTTTTTCAGTTAATTCTAAGTTTTTCAGTGCAACTCACTCATGTACAATGTACTACACTGTGCATTTCGTCTAATGAGGGTTTTTCAGTAAATTCTAAGTTTTTCAGTGCAACTCACTCATGTACAATGTACTACACTGTGCATTTCGTCTAATGCGGGTTTTTCAGTAAATTCTAAGTTTTTCAGTGCAACTCACTCATATACAATGTACTACACTGTGCATTTCGTCTAATTCGGGTTTTTCAGTAAATTCTAAGTTTTTCAGTGCAACTCATTCATATACAATGTACTACACTGTGCATTTCGTCTAATGCGGGTTTTTCAGTAAATTCTAAGTTTTTCAGTGCAACTCACTCATATACAATGTACTACACTGTGCATTTCGTCTAATGCGGGTTTTTCATTAAATTCTAAGTTTTTCAGTGCAACTCACTCATATACTATGTACTACACTGTGCATTTCATCTAATGCGGGTTTTTCAGTAAATTCTAAGTTTTTCAGTGCAACTCACTCATATACAATGTACTACACTGTGCATTTCGTCTAATGCGGGTTTTTCAGTAAATTCTAAGTTTTTCAGTGCAACTCACTCATATACAATGTATTACACTGTGCATTTCATCTAATACGGGTTTTTCAGTAAATTCTAAGTTTTTCAGTGCAACTCACTCATATACAATGTACTACACTGTGCATTTCGTCTAATGCGGGTTTTTCAGTAAATTCTAAGTTTTTCAGTGCAACTCACTCATATACAATGTACTACACTGTGCATTTCGTCTAATGCAGGTTTTTCAGTAAATTCTAAGTTTTTCAGTGCAACTCACTCATATACAATGTACTACACTGTGCATTTCATCTAATGCGGGTTTTTCAGTAAATTCTAAGTTTTTCAGTGCAACTCACTCATATACAATGTACTACACTGTGCATTTCGTCTAATGCGGGTTTTTCAGTAAATTCTAAGTTTTTCAGTGCAACTCACTCATATACAATGTACTACACTGTGCATTTCGTCTAATGCGGGTTTTTCAGTAAATTCTAAGTTTTTCAGTGCAACTCACTCATATACAATGTACTACACTGTGCATTTCGTCTAATGCGGGTTTTTCAGTAAATTCTAAGTTTTTCAGTGCAACTCACTCATATACAATGTACTACACTCTGCATTTCGTCTACTGCGGGTTTTTCAGTAAATTCTAAGTTTTTCAGTGCAACTCACTCATATACAATGTACTACACTGTGCATTTCGTCTAATGCGGGTTTTTCAGTAAATTCTAAGTTTTTCAGTGCAACTCACTCATATACAATGTACTACACTGTGCATTTCGTCTAATGCGGGTTTTTCAGTAAATTCTAAGTTTTTCAGTGCAACTCACTCATATACAATGTACTACACTGTGCATTTCGTCTAATGCTGGTTTTTCAGTAAATTCTAAGTTTTTCAGTGCAACTCACTCATATACAATGTACTACACTGTGCATTTCGTCTAATGCGGGTTTTTCAGTAAATTCTAAGTTTTTCAGTGCAACTCACTCATATACAATGTACTACACTGTGCATTTCGTCTAATGCGGGTTTTTCAGTAAATTCTAAGTTTTTCAGTGCAACTCACTCATATACTATGTACTACACTGTGCATTTCGTCTAATGCGGGTTTTTCAGTAAATTCCTAGTTTTTCAGTGCAAATAACTCATATACTATGTACTACACTGTGCATTTCGTCTAATGCGGGTTTTTCAGTAAATTCTAAGTTTTTCAGTGCAGCTCACTCATATACTATGTACTACACTGTGCATTTCGTCTAATTCGGGTTTTTCAGTAAATTCTAAGTTTTTCAGTGCAACTCACTCATATACAATGTACTACACTGTGCATTTCGTCTAATGCGGGTTTTTCAGTAAATTCTAAGTTTTTCAGTGCAACTCACTCATATACTATGTACTACACTGTGCATTTCGTCTAATTCGGGTTTTTCAGTAAATTCTAAGTTTTTCAGTGCAACTCACTCATATACAATGTACTACACTGTGCATTTCGTCTAATGCGGGTTTTTCAGTAAATTCTAAGTTTTTCAGTGCAACTCACTCATATACTATGTACTACACTGTGCATTTCGTCTAATGCGGATTTTTCAGTAAATTCTAAGTTTTTCAGTGCAACTCACTCATATACAATGTACTACACTGTGCATTTCGTCTAATGCGGGTTTTTCAGTAAATTCTAAGTTTTTCGGTGCAACTCACTCATGTACTATATACTACACTGTGCATTTCGTCTAATGCGGGTTTTTCAGTAAATTCTAAGTTTTTCAGTGCAACTCACTCATATACAATGTACTACACTGTGCATTTCGTCTAATGCTGGTTTTTCAGTAAATTCTAAGTTTTTCAGTGCAACTCACTCATATACAATGTACTACACTGTGCATTTCGTCTAATGCGGGTTTTTCATTAAATTCTAAGTTTTTCAGTGCAACTCACTCATATACTATGTACTACACTGTGCATTTCATCTAATGCGGGTTTTTCATTAAATTCTAAGTTTTTCAGTGCAACTCACTCATATACAATGTACTACACTGTGCATTTCGTCTAATGCGGGTTTTTCAGTAAATTCTAAGTTTTTCAGTGCAACTCACTCATATACAATGTATTACACTGTGCATTTCATCTAATACGGGTTTTTCAGTAAATTCTAAGTTTTTCAGTGCAACTCACTCATATACAATGTACTACACTGTGCATTTCGTCTAATGCGGGTTTTTCAGTAAATTCTAAGTTTTTCAGTGCAACTCACTCATATACAATGTACTACACTGTGCATTTCGTCTAATGCAGGTTTTTCAGTAAATTCTAAGTTTTTCAGTGCAACTCACTCATATACAATGTACTACACTGTGCATTTCATCTAATGCGGGTTTTTCAGTAAATTCTAAGTTTTTCAGTGCAACTCACTCATATACAATGTACTACACTGTGCATTTCGTCTAATGCGGGTTTTTCAGTAAATTCTAAGTTTTTCAGTGCAACTCACTCATATACAATGTACTACACTGTGCATTTCGTCTAATGCGGGTTTTTCAGTAAATTCTAAGTTTTTCAGTGCAACTCACTCATATACAATGTACTACACTGTGCATTTCGTCTAATGCGGGTTTTTCAGTAAATTCTAAGTTTTTCAGTGCAACTCACTCATATACAATGTACTACACTCTGCATTTCGTCTAATGCGGGTTTTTCAGTAAATTCTAAGTTTTTCAGTGCAACTCACTCATATACAATGTACTACACTGTGCATTTCGTCTAATGCGGGTTTTTCAGTAAATTCTAAGTTTTTCAGTGCAACTCACTCATATACAATGTACTACACTGTGCATTTCGTCTAATGCGGGTTTTTCAGTAAATTCTAAGTTTTTCAGTGCAACTCACTCATATACAATGTACTACACTGTGCATTTCGTCTAATGCTGGTTTTTCAGTAAATTCTAAGTTTTTCAGTGCAACTCACTCATATACAATGTACTACACTGTGCATTTCGTCTAATGCGGGTTTTTCAGTAAATTCTAAGTTTTTCAGTGCAACTCACTCATATACAATGTACTACACTGTGCATTTCGTCTAATGTGGGTTTTTCAGTAAATTCTAAGTTTTTCAGTGCAACTCACTCATATACTATGTACTACACTGTGCATTTCGTCTAATGCGGGTTTTTCAGTAAATTCCTAGTTTTTCAGTGCAAATAACTCATATACTATGTACTACACTGTGCATTTCGTCTAATGCGGGTTTTTCAGTAAATTCTAAGTTTTTCAGTGCAACTCACTCATATACTATGTACTACACTGTGCATTTCGTCTAATTCGGGTTTTTCAGTAAATTCTAAGTTTTTCAGTGCAACTCACTCATATACAATGTACTACACTGTGCATTTCGTCTAATGCGGGTTTTTCAGTAAATTCTAAGTTTTTCAGTGCAACTCACTCATATACTATGTACTACACTGTGCATTTCGTCTAATTCGGGTTTTTCAGTAAATTCTAAGTTTTTCAGTGCAACTCACTCATATACAATGTACTACACTGTGCATTTCGTCTAATGCGGGTTTTTCAGTAAATTCTAAGTTTTTCAGTGCAACTCACTCATATACTATGTACTACACTGTGCATTTCGTCTAATGCGGATTTTTCAGTAAATTCTAAGTTTTTCAGTGCAACTCACTCATATACAATGTACTACACTGTGCATTTCGTCTAATGCGGGTTTTTCAGTAAATTCTAAGTTTTTCGGTGCAACTCACTCATGTACTATATACTACACTGTGCATTTCGTCTAATGCGGGTTTTTCAGTAAATTCTAAGTTTTTCAGTGCAACTCACTCATATACAATGTACTACACTGTGCATTTCGTCTAATGCTGGTTTTTCAGTAAATTCTAAGTTTTTCAGTGCAACTCACTCATATACAATGTACTACACTGTGCATTTCGTCTAATGCGGGTTTTTCAGTAAATTCTAAGTTTTTCAGTGCAACTCACTCATATACAATGTACTACACTGTGCATTTCGTCTAATGCGGGTTTTTCAGTAAATTCTAAGTTTTTCAGTGCACCTCACTCATATACTATGTACTACACTGTGCATTTCGTCTAATGCGGGTTTTTCAGTAAATTCCTAGTTTTTCAGTGCAACTTACCCATATACTATGTACTACACTGTGCATTTCGTCTAATGCGGGTTTTTCAGTAAATTCTAAGTTTTTCAGTGCAAGTCACTCATATACTATGTACTACACTGTGCATTTCGTCTAATTCGGGTTTTTCAGTAAATTCTAAGTTTTTCAGTGCAACTCACTCATATACAATGTACTACACTGTGCATTTCGTCTAATGCGGGTTTTTCAGTAAATTCTAAGTTTTTCAGTGCAACTCACTCATATACTATGTACTACACTGTGCATTTCGTCTAATGCGGGTTTTTCAGTAAATTCTAAGTTTTTCAGTGCAACTCACTCATATACAATGTACTACACTGTGCATTTCGTCTAATGCGGGTTTTTCAGTAAATTCTAAGTTTTTCAGTGCAACTCACTCATATACAATGTACTACACTGTGCATTTCGTCTAATGCGGGTTTTTCAGTAAATTCTAAGTTTTTCAGTGCAACTCACTCATATACAATGTACTACACTGTGCATTTCGTCTAATGCGGGTTTTTCAGTAAATTCTAAGTTTTTCAGTACAACTCACTCATATACAATGTACTACACTGTGCATTTCGTCTAATTCGGGTTTTTCAGTAAATTCTAAGTTTTTCAGTGCAACTCACTCATATACAATGTACTACACTGTGCATTTCGTCTAATGCGGGTTTTTCAGTAAATTCTAAGTTTTTCAGTGCAACTCACTCATATACTATGTACTACACTGTGCATTTCGTCTAATGCGGGTTTTTCAGTAAATTCTAAGTTTTTCAGTGCAACTCACTCATATACAATGTACTACACTGTGCATTTCGTCTAATGCGGGTTTTTCAGTAAATTCTAAGTTTTTCAGTGCAACTCACTCATATACAATGTACTACACTGTGCATTTCGTCTAATGCGGGTTTTTCAGTAAATTCTAAGTTTTTCAGTGCAACTCACTCATATACAATGTACTACACTGTGCATTTCGTCTAATGCGGGTTTTTCAGTAAATTCTAAGTTTTTCAGTGCAACTCACTCATATACAATGTACTACACTGTGCATTTCGTCTAATGCGGGTTTTTCAGTAAATTCTAAGTTTTTCAGTACAACTCACTCATATACAATGTACTACACTGTGCATTTCATCTAATGCAGGTTTTTCAGTAAATTCTAAGTTTTTCAGTGCAACTCACTCATATACAATGTACTACACTGTGCATTTCGTCTAATGCGGGTTTTTCAGTAAATTCTAAGTTTTTCAGTGCAACTCACTCATATACAATGTACTACACTGTGCATTTCGTCTAATGCGGGTTTTTCAGTAAATTCTAAGTTTTTCAGTGCAACTCACTCATATACAATGTACTACACTGTGCATTTCGTCTAATGCGGGTTTTTCAGTAAATTCTAAGTTTTTCAGTGCAACTCACTCATATACAATGTACTACACTGTGCATTTCGTCTAATGCTGGTTTTTCAGTAAATTCTAAGTTTTTCAGTGCAACTCACTCATATACAATGTACTACACTGTGCATTTCGTCTAATGCGGGTTTTTCAGTAAATTCTAAGTTTTTCAGTGCAACTCACTCATATACAATGTACTACACTGTGCATTTCGTCTAATGCGGGTTTTTCAGTAAATTCTAAGTTTTTCAGTGCAACTCACTCATATACTATGTACTACACTGTGCATTTCGTCTAATGCGGGTTTTTCAGTAAATTCCTAGTTTTTCAGTGCAACTTACTCATATACTATGTACTACACTGTGCATTTCGTCTAATGCGGGTTTTTCAGTAAATTCTAAGTTTTTCAGTGCAACTCACTCATATACTATGTACTACACTGTGCATTTCGTCTAATTCGGGTTTTTCAGTAAATTCTAAGTTTTTCAGTGCAACTCACTCATATACAATGTACTACACTGTGCATTTCGTCTAATGCGGGTTTTTCAGTAAATTCTAAGTTTTTCGGTGCAACTCACTCATATACAATGTACTACACTGTGCATTTCGTCTAATGCGGGTTTTTCAGTAAATTCTAAGTTTTTCAGTGCAACTCACTCATATACAATGTACTACACTGTGCATTTCTTCTAATGCGGGTTTTTCAGTAAATTCTAAGTTTTTCAGTGCAACTCACTCATATACAATGTACTACACTGTGCATTTCATCTAATGCTGGTTTTTCAGTAAATTCTAAGTTTTTCAGTGCAACTCACTCATATACAATGTACTACACTGTGCATTTCATCTAATGCGGGTTTTTCAGTAAATTCTAAGTTTTTCAGTGCAACTCACTCATATACAATGTACTACACTGTGCATTTCGTCTAATGCGGGTTTTTCAGTAAATTCTAAGTTTTTCAGTGCAACTCACTCATATACTATGTACTACACTGTGCATTTCGTCTAATGCGGGTTTTTCAGTAAATTCCTAGTTTTTCAGTGCAACTTACTCATATACTATGTACTACACTGTGCATTTCGTCTAATGCGGGTTTTTCAGTAAATTCTAAGTTTTTCAGTGCAACTCACTCATATACTATGTACTACACTGTGCATTTCGTCTAATTCGGGTTTTTCAGTAAATTCTAAGTTTTTCAGTGCAACTCACTCATATACAATGTACTACACTGTGCATTTCGTCTAATGCGGGTTTTTCAGTAAATTCTAAGTTTTTCGGTGCAACTCACTCATATACAATGTACTACACTGTGCATTTCGTCTAATGCGGGTTTTTCAGTAAATTCTAAGTTTTTCAGTGCAACTCACTCATATACAATGTACTACACTGTGCATTTCGTCTAATGCGGGTTTTTCAGTAAATTCTAAGTTTTTCAGTGCAACTCACTCATATACAATGTACTACACTGTGCATTTCATCTAATGCTGGTTTTTCAGTAAATTCTAAGTTTTTCAGTGCAACTCACTCATATACAATGTACTACACTGTGCATTTCATCTAATGCGGGTTTTTCAGTAAATTCTAAGTTTTTCAGTGCAACTCACTCATATACAATGTACTACACTGTGCATTTCGTCTAAAGCGGGTTTTTCAGTAAATTCTAAGTTTTTCAGTGCAACTCACTCATATACAATGTACTACACTGTGCATTTCGTCTAATGCGGGTTTTTCAGTAAATTCTAAGTTTTTCAGTGCAACTCACTCATATACAATGTACTACACTGTACATTTCGTCTAATGCGGGTTTTTCAGTAAATTCTAAGTTTTTCAGTGCAACTCACTCATATACTATGTACTACACTGTGCATTTCGTCTAATGCGGGTTTTTCAGTAAATTCTAAGTTTTTCAGTGCAACTCACTCATATACTATATACTACACTGTGCATTTCGTCTAATGCGGGTTTTTCAGTTAATTCTAAGTTTTTCAGTGCAACTCACTCATGTACAATGTACTACACTGTGCATTTCGTCTAATGAGGGTTTTTCAGTAAATTCTAAGTTTTTCAGTGCAACTCACTCATGTACAATGTACTACACTGTGCATTTCGTCTAATGCGGGTTTTTCAGTAAATTCTAAGTTTTTCAGTGCAACTCACTCATATACAATGTACTACACTGTGCATTTCGTCTAATTCGGGTTTTTCAGTAAATTCTAAGTTTTTCAGTGCAACTCATTCATATACAATGTACTACACTGTGCATTTCGTCTAATGCGGGTTTTTCAGTAAATTCTAAGTTTTTCAGTGCAACTCACTCATATACAATGTACTACACTGTGCATTTCGTCTAATTGGGGTTTTTCATTAAATTCTAAGTTTTTCAGTGCAACTCACTCATATACTATGTACTACACTGTGCATTTCATCTAATGCGGGTTTTTCATTAAATTCTAAGTTTTTCAGTGCAACTCACTCATATACAATGTACTACTCTGTGCATTTCGTCTAATGCGGGTTTTTCAGTAAATTCTAAGTTTTTCAGTGCAACTCACTCATATACAATGTACTACACTGTGCATTTCATCTAATACGGGTTTTTCAGTAAATTCTAAGTTTTTCAGTGCAACTCACTCATATACAATGTACTACACTGTGCATTTCGTCTAATGCGGGTTTTTCAGTAAATTCTAAGTTTTTCAGTGCAACTCACTCATATACAATGTACTACACTGTGCATTTCGTCTAATGCAGGTTTTTCAGTAAATTCTAAGTTTTTCAGTGCAACTCACTCATATACAATGTACTACACTGTGCATTTCATCTAATGCGGGGTTTTCAGTAAATTCTAAGTTTTTCAGTGCAACTCACTCATATACAATGTACTACACTGTGCATTTCGTCTAATGCGGGTTTTTCAGTAAATTCTAAGTTTTTCAGTGCAACTCACTCATATACAATGTACTACACTGTGCATTTCGTCTAATGCGGGTTTTTCAGTAAATTCTAAGTTTTTCAGTGCAACTCACTCATATACAATGTACTACACTGTGCATTTCGTCTAATGCGGGTTTTTCAGTAAATTCTAAGTTTTTCAGTGCAACTCACTCATATACAATGTACTACACTCTGCATTTCGTCTAATGCGGGTTTTTCAGTAAATTCTAAGTTTTTCAGTGCAACTCACTCATATACAATGTACTACACTGTGCATTTCGTCTAATGCGGGTTTTTCAGTAAATTCTAAGTTTTTCAGTGCAACTCACTCATATACAATGTACTACACTGTGCATTTCGTCTAATGCGGGTTTTTCAGTAAATTCTAAGTTTTTCAGTGCAACTCACTCATATACAATGTACTACACTGTGCATTTCGTCTAATGCTGGTTTTTCAGTAAATTCTAAGTTTTTCAGTGCAACTCACTCATATACAATGTACTACACTGTGCATTTCGTCTAATGCGGGTTTTTCAGTAAATTCTAAGTTTTTCAGTGCAACTCACTCATATACAATGTACTACACTGTGCATTTCGTCTAATGCGGGTTTTTCAGTAAATTCTAAGTTTTTCAGTGCAACTCACTCATATACTATGTACTACACTGTGCATTTCGTCTAATGCGGGTTTTTCAGTAAATTCCTAGTTTTTCAGTGCAAATAACTCATATACTATGTACTACACTGTGCATTTCGTCTAATGCGGGTTTTTCAGTAAATTCTAAGTTTTTCAGTGCAACTCACTCATATACTATGTACTACACTGTGCATTTCGTCTAATTCGGGTTTTTCAGTAAATTCTAAGTTTTTCAGTGCAACTCACTCATATACAATGTACTACACTGTGCATTTCGTCTAATGCGGGTTTTTCAGTAAATTCTAAGTTTTTCAGTGCAACTCACTCATATACTATGTACTACACTGTGCATTTCGTCTAATTCGGGTTTTTCAGTAAATTCTAAGTTTTTCAGTGCAACTCACTCATATACAATGTACTACACTGTGCATTTCGTCTAATGCGGGTTTTTCAGTAAATTCTAAGTTTTTCAGTGCAACTCACTCATATACTATGTACTACACTGTGCATTTCGTCTAATGCGGATTTTTCAGTAAATTCTAAGTTTTTCAGTGCAACTCACTCATATACAATGTACTACACTGTGCATTTCGTCTAATGCGGGTTTTTCAGTAAATTCTAAGTTTTTCGGTGCAACTCACTCATGTACTATATACTACACTGTGCATTTCGTCTAATGCGGGTTTTTCAGTAAATTCTAAGTTTTTCAGTGCAACTCACTCATATACAATGTACTACACTGTGCATTTCGTCTAATGCTGGTTTTTCAGTAAATTCTAAGTTTTTCAGTGCAACTCACTCATATACTATATACTACACTGTGCATTTCGTCTAATGCGGGTTTTTCAGTTAATTCTAAGTTTTTCAGTGCAACTCACTCATGTACAATGTACTACACTGTGCATTTCGTCTAATGAGGGTTTTTCAGTAAATTCTAAGTTTTTCAGTGCAACTCACTCATGTACAATGTACTACACTGTGCATTTCGTCTAATGCGGGTTTTTCAGTAAATTCTAAGTTTTTCAGTGCAACTCACTCATATACAATGTACTACACTGTGCATTTCGTCTAATTCGGGTTTTTCAGTAAATTCTAAGTTTTTCAGTGCAACTCATTCATATACAATGTACTACACTGTGCATTTCGTCTAATGCGGGTTTTTCAGTAAATTCTAAGTTTTTCAGTGCAACTCACTCATATACAATGTACTACACTGTGCATTTCGTCTAATTGGGGTTTTTCATTAAATTCTAAGTTTTTCAGTGCAACTCACTCATATACTATGTACTACACTGTGCATTTCATCTAATGCGGGTTTTTCATTAAATTCTAAGTTTTTCAGTGCAACTCACTCATATACAATGTACTACTCTGTGCATTTCGTCTAATGCGGGTTTTTCAGTAAATTCTAAGTTTTTCAGTGCAACTCACTCATATACAATGTACTACACTGTGCATTTCATCTAATACGGGTTTTTCAGTAAATTCTAAGTTTTTCAGTGCAACTCACTCATATACAATGTACTACACTGTGCATTTCGTCTAATGCGGGTTTTTCAGTAAATTCTAAGTTTTTCAGTGCAACTCACTCATATACAATGTACTACACTGTGCATTTCGTCTAATGCAGGTTTTTCAGTAAATTCTAAGTTTTTCAGTGCAACTCACTCATATACAATGTACTACACTGTGCATTTCATCTAATGCGGGTTTTTCAGTAAATTCTAAGTTTTTCAGTGCAACTCACTCATATACAATGTACTACACTGTGCATTTCGTCTAATGCGGGTTTTTCAGTAAATTCTAAGTTTTTCAGTGCAACTCACTCATATACAATGTACTACACTGTGCATTTCGTCTAATGCGGGTTTTTCAGTAAATTCTAAGTTTTTCAGTGCAACTCACTCATATACAATGTACTACACTGTGCATTTCGTCTAATGCGGGTTTTTCAGTAAATTCTAAGTTTTTCAGTGCAACTCACTCATATACAATGTACTACACTCTGCATTTCGTCTAATGCGGGTTTTTCAGTAAATTCTAAGTTTTTCAGTGCAACTCACTCATATACAATGTACTACACTGTGCATTTCGTCTAATGCGGGTTTTTCAGTAAATTCTAAGTTTTTCAGTGCAACTCACTCATATACAATGTACTACACTGTGCATTTCGTCTAATGCGGGTTTTTCAGTAAATTCTAAGTTTTTCAGTGCAACTCACTCATATACAATGTACTACACTGTGCATTTCGTCTAATGCTGGTTTTTCAGTAAATTCTAAGTTTTTCAGTGCAACTCACTCATATACAATGTACTACACTGTGCATTTCGTCTAATGCGGGTTTTTCAGTAAATTCTAAGTTTTTCAGTGCAACTCACTCATATACAATGTACTACACTGTGCATTTCGTCTAATGCGGGTTTTTCAGTAAATTCTAAGTTTTTCAGTGCAACTCACTCATATACTATGTACTACACTGTGCATTTCGTCTAATGCGGGTTTTTCAGTAAATTCCTAGTTTTTCAGTGCAAATAACTCATATACTATGTACTACACTGTGCATTTCGTCTAATGCGGGTTTTTCAGTAAATTCTAAGTTTTTCAGTGCAACTCACTCATATACTATGTACTACACTGTGCATTTCGTCTAATTCGGGTTTTTCAGTAAATTCTAAGTTTTTCAGTGCAACTCACTCATATACAATGTACTACACTGTGCATTTCGTCTAATGCGGGTTTTTCAGTAAATTCTAAGTTTTTCAGTGCAACTCACTCATATACTATGTACTACACTGTGCATTTCGTCTAATTCGGGTTTTTCAGTAAATTCTAAGTTTTTCAGTGCAACTCACTCATATACAATGTACTACACTGTGCATTTCGTCTAATGCGGGTTT
>NW_028228165.1:0-31464 GCF_978045245.1 Mus caroli | reverse complement strand
AATTTACTGAAAAAACCCGCATTAGACGAAATGCACAGTGTAGTACATTGTATATGAGTGAGTTGCACTGAAAAAATTAGAATTCACTGAAAAACCCGCATTAGACGAAATGCACAGTGTAGTACATTGTATATGAGTGAGTTTGCACTGAAAAACTTAGAATTTACTGAAAAACCCGCATTAGACGAAATGCACAGTGTAGTACATTGTATATGAGTGAGTTGCACTGAAAAACTTAGAATTTACTGAAAAACCCGCATTAGACGAAATGCACAGTGTAGTACATAGTATATGAGTGAGTTGCACTGAAAAACTTAGAATTTACTGAAAAACCCGCATTAGACGAAATGCACAGTGTAGTACATTGTATATGAGTGAGTTGCACTGAAAAACTTAGAATTCACTGAAAAACCCGCATTAGACGAAATGCACAGTGTAGTACATTGTATATGAGTGAGTTGCACTGAAAAACTTAGAATTCACTGAAAAACCCGCATTAGACGAAATGCACAGTGTAGTACATTGTATATGAGTGAGTTGCACTGAAAAACTTAGAATTTACTGAAAAACCCGCATTAGACGAAATGCACAGTGTAGTACATTGTATATGAGTGAGTTGCACTGAAAAACTTAGAATTTACTGAAAAACCCGCATTAGACGAAATGCACAGTGTAGTACATTGTATATGAGTGAGTTGCACTGAAAAACTTAGAATTTACTGAAAAACCCGCATTAGACGAAATGCACAGTGTAGTACATTGTATAGGAGTGAGTTGCACTGAAAAAGTTAGAATTTACTGAAAAACCCGCATTAGACGAAATGCACAGTTTAGTACATTGTATATGAGTGAGTTGCACTGAAAAACTTAGAATTTACTGAAAAACCCGCATTAGACGAAATGCACAGTGTAGTACATTGTATATGAGTGAGTTGCACTGAAAAACTTAGAATTTACTGAAAAACCCGCATTAGACGAAATGCACAGTGTAGTACATTGTATGAGTGAGTTGCACTGAAAAACTTAGAATTTACTCAAAAACCCGCATTAGACGAAATGCACAGTGTAGTACATTGTATATGAGTGAGTTGCACTGAATAACTGAGAATTTACTCAAAAACCCGCATTAGACGAAATGCACAGTGTAGTACATTGTATATGAGTGAGTTGCACTGAAAAACTTAGAATTTACTGAAAAACCCGCATTAGACGAAATGCACAGTGTAGTACATTGTATATGAGTGAGTTGCACTGAAAAACTTAGAATTTACTGAAAAACCCGCATTAGACGAAATGCACAGTGTAGTACATTGTATATGAGTGAGTTGCACTGAAAAACTTAGAATTTACTGAAAAACCCGCATTAGACGAAATGCACAGTGTAGTACATTGTATAGGAGTGAGTTGCACTGAAAAAGTTAGAATTTACTGAAAAACCCGCATTAGACGAAATGCACAGTTTAGTACATTGTATATGAGTGAGTTGCACTGAAAAACTTAGAATTTACTGAAAAACCCGCATTAGACGAAATGCACAGTGTAGTACATTGTATATGAGTGAGTTGCACTGAAAAACTTAGAATTTACTGAAAAACCCGCATTAGACGAAATGCACAGTGTAGTACATTGTATGAGTGAGTTGCACTGAAAAACTTAGAATTTACTCAAAAACCCGCATTAGACGAAATGCACAGTGTAGTACATTGTATATGAGTGAGTTGCACTGAATAACTGAGAATTTACTCAAAAACCCGCATTAGACGAAATGCACAGTGTAGTACATTGTATATGAGTGAGTTGCACTGAAAAACTTAGAATTTACTGAAAAACCCGCATTAGACGAAATGCACAGTGTAGTACATAGTATATGAGTGAATTGCACTGAAAAACTTAGAATTTACTGAAAAACCCGCATTAGACGAAATGCACAGTGTAGTACATAGTATATGAGTGAGTTGCACTGAAAAACTTAGAATTTACTGAAAAACCCGCATTAGACGAAATGCACAGTGTAGTACATTGTATATGAGTGAGTTGCACTGAAAAACTTAGAATTTACTGAAAAACCCGCATTAGACAAAATGCACAGTGTAGTACATTGTATATGAGTGAGTTGCACTGAAAAACTTAGAATTTACTGAAAAACCCGCATTAGACGAAATGCACAGTGTAGTACATTGTATATGAGTGAGTTGCACTGAAAAACTTAGAATTTACTGAAAAACCCGCATTAGACGAAATGCACAGTGTAGTACATTGTATATGAGTGAGTTGCACTGAAAAACTTAGAATTCACTGAAAAACCCGCATTAGACGAAATGCACAGTGTAGTACATTGTATATGAGTGAGTTGCACTGAAAAACTTAGAATTTACTGAAAAACCCGCATTAGACGAAATGCACAGTGTAGTACATAGTATATGAGTGAGTTGCACTGAAAAACTTAGAATTTACTGAAAAACCCGCATTAGACGAAATGCACAGTGTAGTACATTGTATATGAGTGAGTTGCACTGAAAAACTTAGAATTCACTGAAAAACCCGCATTAGACGAAATGCACAGTGTAGTACATTGTATATGAGTGAGTTGCACTGAAAAACTTAGAATTTACTGAAAAACCCGCATTAGACGAAATGCACAGTGTAGTACATTGTATATGAGTGAGTTGCACTGAAAAACTTAGAATTTACTGAAAAAACCCGCATTAGACGAAATGCACAGTGTAGTATATTATATATGAGTGAGCTGCACTGAAAAACTTAGAATTTACTGAAAAACCCGCATTAGACGAAATGCACAGTGTAGTACATTGTATATGAGTGAGTTGCACTGAAAAACTTAGAATTTACTGAAAAACCCGCATTAGACGAAATGCACAGTGTAGTACATTGTATATGAGTGAGTTGCACTGAAAAACTTAGAATTCACTGAAAAACCCGCATTAGACGAAATGCACAGTGTAGTACATTGTATATGAGTGAGTTGCACTGAAAATTTAGAATTCACTGAAAAACCCGCATTAGACGAAATGCACAGTGTAGTACAATTGTATATGAGTGAGTTGCACTGAAAAACTTAGAATTCACTGAAAAACCCGCATTAGACGAAATGCACAGTTTAGTACATTGTATATGAGTGCGTTGCACTGAAAAACTTAGAATTTACTGAAAAACCCGCATTAGACGAAATGCACAGTGTAGTACATTGTATATGAGTGAGTTGCACTGAAAAACTTAGAATTTACTGAAAAACCCGCATTAGACGAAATGCACAGTGTAGTACATTGTATATGAGTGAGTTGCACTGAAAAACTTAGAATTTACTGAAAAACCCTCATTAGACGAAATGCACAGTGTAGTACATTGTATATGAGTGAGTTGCACTGAAAAACTTAGAATTTACTGAAAAACCCGCATTAGACGAAATGCACAGT
This sequence comes from Mus caroli, assembly GCF_978045245.1. NCBI lineage: Eukaryota > Metazoa > Chordata > Mammalia > Rodentia > Muridae > Mus > Mus caroli. The sequence goes on along the minus strand of NW_028228165.1, from coordinate 28,030 downwards.
GTAGTACATTGTATATGAGTGAGTTGCACTGAAAAACTTAGAATTTACTGAAAAACCCGCATTAGACGAAATGCACAGTGTAGTACATTGTATATGAGTGAGTTGCACTGAAAAACTTAGAATTTACTGAAAAACCCGCATTAGACGAAATGCACAGTGTAGTACATTGTATATGAGTGAGTTGCACTGAAAAAACTTAGAATTTACTGAAAAACCCGCATTAGAAGAAATGCACAGTGTAGTACATAGTATATGAGTGAGTTGCACTGAAAAACTTAGAATTTACTGAAAAACCCGCATTAGACGAAATGCACAGTGTAGTCCATAGTATATGAGTGATTTGCACTGAAAAACTTAGAATTTACTGAAAAAACCCGCATTAGACGAAATGCACAGTGTAGTACATAGTATATGAGTGAGTTGCACTGAAAAACTTAGAATTTACTGAAAAACCCGCATTAGACGAAATGCACAGTGTAGTACATTGTATATGAGTGAGTTGCACTGAAAAACTTAGAATTCACTGAAAAACCCGCATTAGACGAAATGCACAGTGTAGTACATTGTATATGAGTGAGTTGCACTGAAAAACTTAGAATTCACTGAAAAACCCGCATTAGACGAAATGCACAGTGTAGTACATTGTATATGAGTGAGTTGCACTGAAAAACTTAGAATTCACTGAAAAACCCGCATTAGACGAAATGCACAGTGTAGTACATTGTATATGAGTTAGTTGCACTGAAAAACTTAGAATTTACTGAAAAACCCGCATTAGACGAAATGCACAGTGTAGTACATTGTATATGAGTGAGTTGCACTGAAAAACTTAGAATTTACTGAAAAACCCGCATTAGACGAAATGCACAGTGTAGTACATAGTATATGAGTGAGTTGCACTGAAAAACTTAGAATTTACTGAAAAACCCGCATTAGACGAAATGCACAGTGTAGTACATTGTATATGAGTGAGTTGCACTGAAAAACTTAGAATTCACTGAAAAACCCGCATTAGACGAAATGCACAGTGTAGTACATTGTATATGAGTGAGTTGCACTGAAAAACTTAGAATTTACTGAAAAACCCGCATTAGACGAAATGCACAGTGTAGTACATTGTATATGAGTGAGTTGCACTGAAAAACTTAGAATTTACTGAAAAACCCGCATTAGACGAAATGCACAGTGTAGTACATAGTATATGAGTGAGTTGCACTGAAAAACTTAGAATTTACTGAAAAACCCGCATTAGACGAAATGCACAGTGTAGTACATTGTATATGAGTGAGTTGCACTGAAAAACTTAGAATTCACTGAAAAACCCGCATTAGACGAAATGCACAGTGTAGTACATTGTATATGAGTGAGTTGCACTGAAAAACTTAGAATTCACTGAAAAACCCGCATTAGACGAAATGCACAGTGTAGTACATTGTATATGAGTGAGTTGCACTGAAAAACTTAGAATTTACTGAAAAACCCGCATTAGACGAAATGCACAGTGTAGTACATTGTATGAGTGAGTTGCACTGAAAAACTTAGAATTTACTCAAAAACCCGCATTAGACGAAATGCACAGTGTAGTACATTGTATATGAGTGAGTTGCACTGAATAACTGAGAATTTACTCAAAAACCCGCATTAGACGAAATGCACAGTGTAGTACATTGTATATGAGTGAGTTGCACTGAAAAACTTAGAATTTACTGAAAAAACCCGCATTAGACGAAATGCACAGTGTAGTACATAGCATATGAGTGAATTGCACTGAAAAACTTAGAATTTACTGAAAAACCCGCATTAGACGAAATGCACAGTGTAGTACATAGTATATGAGTGAGTTGCACTGAAAAACTTAGAATTTACTGAAAAACCCGCATTAGACGAAATGCACAGTGTAGTACATTGTATATGAGTGAGTTGCACTGAAAAACCTTAGAATTTACTGAAAAACCCGCATTAGACAAAATGCACAGTGTAGTACATTGTATATGAGTGAGTTGCACTGAAAAACTTAGAATTTACTGAAAAACCCGCATTAGACGAAATGCACAGTGTAGTACATTGTATATGAGTGAGTTGCACTGAAAAACTTAGAATTTACTGAAAAACCCGCATTAGACGAAATGCACAGTGTAGTACATTGTATATGAGTGAGTTGCACTGAAAAACTTAGAATTCACTGAAAAAACCCGCATTAGACGAAATGCACAGTGTAGTACATTGTATATGAGTGAGTTGCACTGAAAAACTTAGAATTTACTGAAAAACCCGCATTAGACGAAATGCACAGTGTAGTACATAGTATATGAGTGAGTTGCACTGAAAAACTTAGAATTTACTGAAAAACCCGCATTAGACGAAATGCACAGTGTAGTACATTGTATATGAGTGAGTTGCACTGAAAAACTTAGAATTCACTGAAAAACCCGCATTAGACGAAATGCACAGTGTAGTACATTGTATATGAGTGAGTTGCACTGAAAAATTTAGAATTCACTGAAAAACCCGCATTAGACGAAATGCACAGTGTAGTACATTGTATATGAGTGAGTTGCACTGAAAAACTTAGAATTCACTGAAAAACCCGCATTAGACGAAATGCACAGTTTAGTACATTGTATATGAGTGCGTTGCACTGAAAAACTTAGAATTTACTGAAAAACCCGCATTAGACGAAATGCACAGTGTAGTACATTGTATATGAGTGAGTTGCACTGAAAAACTTAGAATTTACTGAAAAACCCGCATTAGACGAAATGCACAGTGTAGTACATTGTATATGAGTGAGTTGCACTTAAAAAACTTAGAATTTACTGAAAAACCCTCATTAGACGAAATGCACAGTGTAGTACATTGTATATGAGTGAGTTGCACTGAAAAACTTAGAATTTACTGAAAAACCCGCATTAGACGAAATGCACAGTGTAGTACATTGTATATGAGTGAGTTGCACTGAAAAACTTAGAATTTACTGAAAAACCCGCATTAGACGAAATGCACAGTGTAGTACATTGTATATGAGTGAGTTGCACTGAAAAACTTAGAATTTACTGAAAAACCCGCATTAGACGAAATGCACAGTGTAGTACATTGTATATGAGTGAGTTGCACTGAAAAACTTAGAATTTACTGAAAAACCCGCATTAGAAGAAATGCACAGTGTAGTACATAGTATATGAGTGAGTTGCACTGAAAAACTTAGAATTTACTGAAAAACCCGCATTAGACAAAATGCACAGTGTAGTACATTGTATATGAGTGAGTTGCACTGAAAAACTTAGAATTTACTGAAAAACCCGCATTAGACGAAATGCACAGTGTAGTACATTGTATATGAGTGAGTTGCACTGAAAAACTTAGAATTTACTGAAAAACCCGCATTAGACGAAATGCACAGTGTAGTACATTGTATATGAGTGAGTTGCACTGAAAAACTTAGAATTCACTGAAAAACCCGCATTAGACGAAATGCACAGTGTAGTACATTGTATATGAGTGAGTTGCACTGAAAAACTTAGAATTCACTGAAAAACCCGCATTAGACGAAATGCACAGTGTAGTACATTGTATATGAGTGAGTTGCACTGAAAAATTTAGAATTCACTGAAAAACCCGCATTAGACGAAATGCACAGTGTAGTACATTGTATATGAGTGAGTTGCACTGAAAAACTTAGAATTCACTGAAAAACCCGCATTAGACGAAATGCACAGTTTAGTACATTGTATATGAGTGCGTTGCACTGAAAAACTTAGAATTTACTGAAAAACCCGCATTAGACGAAATGCACAGTGTAGTACATTGTATATGAGTGAGTTGCACTGAAAAACTTAGAATTTACTGAAAAACCCGCATTAGACGAAATGCACAGTGTAGTACATTGTATATGAGTGAGTTGCACTTAAAAAACTTAGAATTTACTGAAAAACCCTCATTAGACGAAATGCACAGTGTAGTACATTGTATATGAGTGAGTTGCACTGAAAAACTTAGAATTTACTGAAAAACCCGCATTAGACGAAATGCACAGTGTAGTACATTGTATATGAGTGAGTTGCACTGAAAAACTTAGAATTTACTGAAAAACCCGCATTAGACGAAATGCACAGTGTAGTACATTGTATATGAGTGAGTTGCACTGAAAAACTTAGAATTTACTGAAAAACCCGCATTAGACGAAATGCACAGTGTAGTACATTGTATATGAGTGAGTTGCACTGAAAAACTTAGAATTTACTGAAAAACCCGCATTAGAAGAAATGCACAGTGTAGTACATAGTATATGAGTGAGTTGCACTGAAAAACTTAGAATTTACTGAAAAACCCGCATTAGACAAAATGCACAGTGTAGTACATTGTATATGAGTGAGTTGCACTGAAAAACTTAGAATTTACTGAAAAACCCGCATTAGACGAAATGCACAGTGTAGTACATTGTATATGAGTGAGTTGCACTGAAAAACTTAGAATTTACTGAAAAACCCGCATTAGACGAAATGCACAGTGTAGTACATTGTATATGAGTGAGTTGCACTGAAAAACTTAGAATTCACTGAAAAACCCGCATTAGACGAAATGCACAGTGTAGTACATTGTATATGAGTGAGTTGCACTGAAAAACTTAGAATTTACTGAAAAACCCGCATTAGACGAAATGCACAGTGTAGTACATAGTATATGAGTGAGTTGCACTGAAAAACTTAGAATTTACTGAAAAACCCGCATTAGACGAAATGCACAGTGTAGTACATTGTATATGAGTGAGTTGCACTGAAAAACTTAGAATTCACTGAAAAACCCGCATTAGACGAAATGCACAGTGTAGTACATTGTATATGAGTGAGTTGCACTGAAAAATTTAGAATTCACTGAAAAACCCGCATTAGACGAAATGCACAGTGTAGTACATTGTATATGAGTGAGTTGCACTGAAAAACTTAGAATTCACTGAAAAACCCGCATTAGACGAAATGCACAGTTTAGTACATTGTATATGAGTGCGTTGCACTGAAAAACTTAGAATTTACTGAAAAACCCGCATTAGACGAAATGCACAGTGTAGTACATTGTATATGAGTGAGTTGCACTGAAAAACTTAGAATTTACTGAAAAACCCGCATTAGACGAAATGCACAGTGTAGTACATTGTATATGAGTGAGTTGCACTTAAAAAACTTAGAATTTACTGAAAAACCCTCATTAGACGAAATGCACAGTGTAGTACATTGTATATGAGTGAGTTGCACTGAAAAACTTAGAATTTACTGAAAAACCCGCATTAGACGAAATGCACAGTGTAGTACATTGTATATGAGTGAGTTGCACTGAAAAACTTAGAATTTACTGAAAAACCCGCATTAGACGAAATGCACAGTGTAGTACATTGTATATGAGTGAGTTGCACTGAAAAACTTAGAATTTACTGAAAAACCCGCATTAGACGAAATGCACAGTGTAGTACATTGTATATGAGTGAGTTGCACTGAAAAACTTAGAATTTACTGAAAAACCCGCATTAGAAGAAATGCACAGTGTAGTACATAGTATATGAGTGAGTTGCACTGAAAAACTTAGAATTTACTGAAAAACCCGCATTAGACGAAATGCACAGTGTAGTCCATAGTATATGAGTGATTTGCACTGAAAAACTTAGAATTTACTGAAAAACCCGCATTAGACGAAATGCACAGTGTAGTACATAGTATATGAGTGAGTTGCACTGAAAAACTTAGAATTTACTGAAAAACCCGCATTAGACGAAATGCACAGTGTAGTACATTGTATATGAGTGAGTTGCACTGAAAAACTTAGAATTCACTGAAAAACCCGCATTAGACGAAATGCACAGTGTAGTACATTGTATATGAGTGAGTTGCACTGAAAAATTTAGAATTCACTGAAAAACCCGCATTAGACGAAATGCACAGTGTAGTACATTGTATATGAGTGAGTTGCACTGAAAAACTTAGAATTCACTGAAAAACCCGCATTAGACGAAATGCACAGTTTAGTACATTGTATATGAGTGCGTTGCACTGAAAAACTTAGAATTTACTGAAAAACCCGCATTAGACGAAATGCACAGTGTAGTACATTGTATATGAGTGAGTTGCACTGAAAAACTTAGAATTTACTGAAAAACCCGCATTAGACGAAATGCACAGTGTAGTACATTGTATATGAGTGAGTTGCACTTAAAAAACTTAGAATTTACTGAAAAACCCTCATTAGACGAAATGCACAGTGTAGTACATTGTATATGAGTGAGTTGCACTGAAAAACTTAGAATTTACTGAAAAACCCGCATTAGACGAAATGCACAGTGTAGTACATTGTATATGAGTGAGTTGCACTGAAAAACTTAGAATTTACTGAAAAACCCGCATTAGACGAAATGCACAGTGTAGTACATTGTATATGAGTGAGTTGCACTGAAAAACTTAGAATTTACTGAAAAACCCGCATTAGACGAAATGCACAGTGTAGTACATTGTATATGAGTGAGTTGCACTGAAAAACTTAGAATTTACTGAAAAACCCGCATTAGACGAAATGCACAGTGTAGTACATTGTATATGAGTGAGTTGCACTGAAAAACTTAGAATTCACTGAAAAACCCGCATTAGACGAAATGCACAGTGTAGTACATTGTATATGAGTGAGTTGCACTGAAAAACTTAGAATTTACTGAAAAACCCGCATTAGACGAAATGCACAGTGTAGTACATAGTATATGAGTGAGTTGCACTGAAAAACTTAGAATTTACTGAAAAACCCGCATTAGACGAAATGCACAGTGTAGTACATTGTATATGAGTGAGTTGCACTGAAAAACTTAGAATTCACTGAAAAACCCGCATTAGACGAAATGCACAGTGTAGTACATTGTATATGAGTGAGTTGCACTGAAAAATTTAGAATTCACTGAAAAACCCGCATTAGACGAAATGCACAGTGTAGTACATTGTATATGAGTGAGTTGCACTGAAAAACTTAGAATTCACTGAAAAACCCGCATTAGACGAAATGCACAGTTTAGTACATTGTATATGAGTGCGTTGCACTGAAAAACTTAGAATTTACTGAAAAACCCGCATTAGACGAAATGCACAGTGTAGTACATTGTATATGAGTGAGTTGCACTGAAAAACTTAGAATTTACTGAAAAACCCGCATTAGACGAAATGCACAGTGTAGTACATTGTATATGAGTGAGTTGCACTTAAAAAACTTAGAATTTACTGAAAAACCCTCATTAGACGAAATGCACAGTGTAGTACATTGTATATGAGTGAGTTGCACTGAAAAACTTAGAATTTACTGAAAAACCCGCATTAGACGAAATGCACAGTGTAGTACATTGTATATGAGTGAGTTGCACTGAAAAACTTAGAATTTACTGAAAAACCCGCATTAGACGAAATGCACAGTGTAGTACATTGTATATGAGTGAGTTGCACTGAAAAACTTAGAATTTACTGAAAAACCCGCATTAGACGAAATGCACAGTGTAGTACATTGTATATGAGTGAGTTGCACTGAAAAACTTAGAATTTACTGAAAAACCCGCATTAGAAGAAATGCACAGTGTAGTACATAGTATATGAGTGAGTTGCACTGAAAAACTTAGAATTTACTGAAAAACCCGCATTAGACGAAATGCACAGTGTAGTCCATAGTATATGAGTGATTTGCACTGAAAAACTTAGAATTTACTGAAAAACCCGCATTAGACGAAATGCACAGTGTAGTACATAGTATATGAGTGAGTTGCACTGAAAAACTTAGAATTTACTGAAAAACCCGCATTAGACGAAATGCACAGTGTAGTACATTGTATATGAGTGAGTTGCACTGAAAAACTTAGAATTCACTGAAAAACCCGCATTAGACGAAATGCACAGTGTAGTACATTGTATATGAGTGAGTTGCACTGAAAAACTTAGAATTCACTGAAAAACCCGCATTAGACGAAATGCACAGTGTAGTACATTGTATATGAGTGAGTTGCACTGAAAAACTTAGAATTCACTGAAAAACCCGCATTAGACGAAATGCACAGTGTAGTACATTGTATATGAGTTAGTTGCACTGAAAAACTTAGAATTTACTGAAAAACCCGCATTAGACGAAATGCACAGTGTAGTACATTGTATATGAGTGAGTTGCACTGAAAAACTTAGAATTTACTGAAAAACCCGCATTAGACGAAATGCACAGTGTAGTACATTGTATATGAGTGAGTTGCACTGAAAAACTTAGAATTTACTGAAAAACCCGCATTAGACGAAATGCACAGTGTAGTACATTGTATATGAGTGAGTTGCACTGAAAAACTTAGAATTTACTGAAAAACCCGCATTAGAAGAAATGCACAGTGTAGTACATAGTATATGAGTGAGTTGCACTGAAAAACTTAGAATTTACTGAAAAACCCGCATTAGACGAAATGCACAGTGTAGTCCATAGTATATGAGTGATTTGCACTGAAAAACTTAGAATTTACTGAAAAACCCGCATTAGACGAAATGCACAGTGTAGTACATAGTATATGAGTGAGTTGCACTGAAAAACTTAGAATTTACTGAAAAACCCCGCATTAGACGAAATGCACAGTGTAGTACATTGTATATGAGTGAGTTGCACTGAAAAACTTAGAATTCACTGAAAAACCCGCATTAGACGAAATGCACAGTGTAGTACATTGTATATGAGTGAGTTGCACTGAAAAACTTAGAATTCACTGAAAAACCCGCATTAGACGAAATGCACAGTGTAGTACATTGTATATGAGTGAGTTGCACTGAAAAACTTAGAATTCACTGAAAAACCCGCATTAGACGAAATGCACAGTGTAGTACATTGTATATGAGTTAGTTGCACTGAAAAACTTAGAATTTACTGAAAAACCCGCATTAGACGAAATGCACAGTGTAGTACATTGTATATGAGTGAGTTGCACTGAAAAACTTAGAATTTACTGAAAAACCCGCATTAGACGAAATGCACAGTGTAGTACATAGTATATGAGTGAGTTGCACTGAAAAACTTAGAATTTACTGAAAAACCCGCATTAGACGAAATGCACAGTGTAGTACATTGTATATGAGTGAGTTGCACTGAAAAACTTAGAATTCACTGAAAAACCCGCATTAGACGAAATGCACAGTGTAGTACATTGTATATGAGTGAGTTGCACTGAAAAACTTAGAATTTACTGAAAAACCCGCATTAGACGAAATGCACAGTGTAGTACATTGTATATGAGTGAGTTGCACTGAAAAACTTAGAATTTACTGAAAAACCCGCATTAGACGAAATGCACAGTGTAGTACATAGTATATGAGTGAGTTGCACTGAAAAACTTAGAATTTACTGAAAAACCCGCATTAGACGAAATGCACAGTGTAGTACATTGTATATGAGTGAGTTGCACTGAAAAACTTAGAATTCACTGAAAAACCCGCATTAGACGAAATGCACAGTGTAGTACATTGTATATGAGTGAGTTGCACTGAAAAACTTAGAATTCACTGAAAAACCCGCATTAGACGAAATGCACAGTGTAGTACATTGTATATGAGTGAGTTGCACTGAAAAACTTAGAATTTACTGAAAAACCCGCATTAGACGAAATGCACAGTGTAGTACATTGTATATGAGTGAGTTGCACTGAAAAACTTAGAATTTACTGAAAAACCCGCATTAGACGAAATGCACAGTGTAGTACATTGTATATGAGTGAGTTGCACTGAATAACTGAGAATTTACTCAAAAACCCGCATTAGACGAAATGCACAGTGTAGTACATTGTATATGAGTGAGTTGCACTGAAAAACTTAGAATTTACTGAAAAACCCGCATTAGACGAAATGCACAGTGTAGTACATTGTATATGAGTGAGTTGCACTGAAAAACTTAGAATTTACTGAAAAACCCGCATTAGACGAAATGCACAGTGTAGTACATTGTATATGAGTGAGTTGCACTGAAAAACTTAGAATTTACTGAAAAACCCGCATTAGACGAAATGCACAGTGTAGTACATTGTATAGGAGTGAGTTGCACTGAAAAAGTTAGAATTTACTGAAAAACCCGCATTAGACGAAATGCACAGTTTAGTACATTGTATATGAGTGAGTTGCACTGAAAAACTTAGAATTTACTGAAAAACCCGCATTAGACGAAATGCACAGTGTAGTACATTGTATATGAGTGAGTTGCACTGAAAAACTTAGAATTTACTGAAAAGCCCGCATTAGACGAAATGCACAGTGTAGTACATTGTATGAGTGAGTTGCACTGAAAAACTTAGAATTTACTCAAAAACCCGCTTTAGACGAAATGCACAGTGTAGTACATTGTATATGAGTGAGTTGCACTGAATAACTGAGAATTTACTCAAAAACCCGCATTAGACGAAATGCACAGTGTAGTACATTGTATATGAGTGAGTTGCACTGAAAAACTTAGAATTTACTGAAAAACCCGCATTAGACGAAATGCAGAGTGTAGTACATAGTATATGAGTGAGTTGCACTGAAAAACTTAGAATTTACTGAAAAAACCGCATTAGACGAAATGCACAGTGTAGTACATAGTATATGAGTGAGTTGCACTGAAAAACTTAGAATTTACTGAAAAACCCGCATTAGACGAAATGCACAGTGTAGTACATTGTATATGAGTGAGTTGCACTGAAAAACTTAGAATTTACTGAAAAACCCGCATTAGACAAAATGCACAGTGTAGTACATTGTATATGAGTGAGTTGCACTGAAAAACTTAGAATTTACTGAAAAACCCGCATTAGACGAAATGCACAGTGTAGTACATTGTATATGAGTGAGTTGCACTGAAAAACTTAGAATTTACTGAAAAACCCGCATTAGACGAAATGCACAGTGTAGTACATTGTATATGAGTGAGTTGCACTGAAAAACTTAGAATTCACTGAAAAACCCGCATTAGACGAAATGCACAGTGTAGTACATTGTATATGAGTGAGTTGCACTGAAAAATTTAGAATTCACTGAAAAACCCGCATTAGACGAAATGCACAGTGTAGTACATTGTATATGAGTGAGTTGCACTGAAAAACTTAGAATTCACTGAAAAACCCGCATTAGACGAAATGCACAGTTTAGTACATTGTATATGAGTGAGTTGCACTGAAAAACTTAGAATTTACTGAAAAACCCGCATTAGACGAAATGCACAGTGTAGTACATTGTATATGAGTGAGTTGCACTGAAAAACTTAGAATTTACTGAAAAACCCGCATTAGACGAAATGCACAGTGTAGTACATTGTATATGAGTGAGTTGCACTGAAAAACTTAGAATTTACTGAAAAACCCTCATTAGACGAAATGCACAGTGTAGTACATTGTATATGAGTGAGTTGCACTGAAAAACTTAGAATTTACTGAAAAACCCGCATTAGACGAAATGCACAGTGTAGTACATTGTATATGAGTGAGTTGCACTGAAAAACTTAGAATTTACTGAAAAACCCGCATTAGACGAAATGCACAGTGTAGTACATTGTATATGAGTGAGTTGCACTGAAAAACTTAGAATTTACTGAAAAACCCGCATTAGACGAAATGCACAGTGTAGTACATTGTATATGAGTGAGTTGCACTGAAAAACTTAGAATTTACTGAAAAACCCGCATTAGAAGAAATGCACAGTGTAGTACATAGTATATGAGTGAGTTGCACTGAAAAACTTAGAATTTACTGAAAAACCCGCATTAGACGAAATGCACAGTGTAGTCCATAGTATATGAGTGATTTGCACTGAAAAACTTAGAATTTACTGAAAAACCCGCATTAGACGAAATGCACAGTGTAGTACATAGTATATGAGTGAGTTGCACTGAAAAACTTAGAATTTACTGAAAAACCCGCATTAGACGAAATGCACAGTGTAGTACATTGTATATGAGTGAGTTGCACTGAAAAACTTAGAATTCACTGAAAAACCCGCATTAGACGAAATGCACAGTGTAGTACATTGTATATGAGTGAGTTGCACTGAAAAACTTAGAATTCACTGAAAAACCCGCATTAGACGAAATGCACAGTGTAGTACATTGTATATGAGTGAGTTGCACTGAAAAACTTAGAATTCACTGAAAAACCCGCATTAGACGAAATGCACAGTGTAGTACATTGTATATGAGTGAGTTGCACTGAAAAACTTAGAATTTACTGAAAAACCCGCATTAGACGAAATGCACAGTGTAGTACATTGTATATGAGTGAGTTGCACTGAAAAACTTAGAATTTACTGAAAAACCCGCATTAGACGAAATGCACAGTGTAGTACATAGTATATGAGTGAGTTGCACTGAAAAACATAGAATTTACTGAAAAACCCGCATTAGACGAAATGCACAGTGTAGTACATTGTATATGAGTGAGTTGCACTGAAAAAATTAGAATTCACTGAAAAACCCCCATTAGACGAAATGCACAGTGTAGTACATTTATATGAGTGAGTTGCACTGAAAAACTTAGAATTTACTGAAAAACCCGCATTAGACGAAATGCACAGTGTAGTACATTGTATATGAGTGAGTTGCACTGAAAAACTTAGAATTTACTGAAAAACCCGCATTAGACGAAATGCACAGTGTAGTACATAGTATATGAGTGAGTTGCACTGAAAAACTTAGAATTTACTGAAAAACCCGCATTAGACGAAATGCACAGTGTAGTACATTGTATATGAGTGAGTTGCACTGAAAAACTTAGAATTCACTGAAAAACCCGCATTAGACGAAATGCACAGTGTAGTACATTGTATATGAGTGAGTTGCACTGAAAAACTTAGAATTCACTGAAAAACCCGCATTAGACGAAATGCACAGTGTAGTACATTGTATATGAGTGAGTTGCACTGAAAAACTTAGAATTTACTGAAAAACCCGCATTAGACGAAATGCACAGTGTAGTACATTGTATATGAGTGAGTTGCACTGAAAAACTTAGAATTTACTGAAAAACCCGCATTAGACGAAATGCACAGTGTAGTACATTGTATATGAGTGAGTTGCACTGAAAAACTTAGAATTTACTGAAAAACCCGCATTAGACGAAATGCACAGTGTAGTACATTGTATAGGAGTGAGTTGCACTGAAAAAGTTAGAATTTACTGAAAAACCCGCATTAGACGAAATGCACAGTTTAGTACATTGTATATGAGTGAGTTGCACTGAAAAACTTAGAATTTACTGAAAAACCCGCATTAGACGAAATGCACAGTGTAGTACATTGTATATGAGTGAGTTGCACTGAAAAACTTAGAATTTACTGAAAAACCCGCATTAGACGAAATGCACAGTGTAGTACATTGTATGAGTGAGTTGCACTGAAAAACTTAGAATTTACTCAAAAACCCGCATTAGACGAAATGCACAGTGTAGTACATTGTATATGAGTGAGTTGCACTGAATAACTGAGAATTTACTCAAAAACCCGCATTAGACGAAATGCACAGTGTAGTACATTGTATATGAGTGAGTTGCACTGAAAAACTTAGAATTTACTGAAAAACCCGCATTAGACGAAATGCACAGTGTAGTACATTGTATATGAGTGAGTTGCACTGAAAAACTTAGAATTTACTGAAAAACCCGCATTAGACAAAATGCACAGTGTAGTACATTGTATAGGAGTGAGTTGCACTGAAAAACTTAGAATTTACTGAAAAACCCGCATTAGACGAAATGCACAGTGTAGTACATTGTATAGGAGTGAGTTGCACTGAAAAAGTTAGAATTTACTGAAAAACCCGCATTAGACGAAATGCACAGTTTAGTACATTGTATATGAGTGAGTTGCACTGAAAAACTTAGAATTTACTGAAAAACCCGCATTAGACGAAATGCACAGTGTAGTACATTGTATATGAGTGAGTTGCACTGAAAAACTTAGAATTTACTCAAAAACCCGCATTAGACGAAATGCACAGTGTAGTACATTGTATGAGTGAGTTGCACTGAAAAACTTAGAATTTACTCAAAAACCCGCATTAGACGAAATGCACAGTGTAGTACATTGTATATGAGTGAGTTGCACTGAATAACTGAGAATTTACTCAAAAACCCGCATTAGACGAAATGCACAGTGTAGTACATTGTATATGAGTGAGTTGCACTGAAAAACTTAGAATTTACTGAAAAACCCGCATTAGACGAAATGCACAGTGTAGTACATAGTATATGAGTGAGTTGCACTGAAAAACTTAGAATTTACTGAAAAACCCGCATTAGACGAAATGCACAGTGTAGTACATAGTATATGAGTGAGTTGCACTGAAAAACTTAGAATTTACTGAAAAACCCGCATTAGACGAAATGCACAGTGTAGTACATTGTATATGAGTGAGTTGCACTGAAAAACTTAGAATTTACTGAAAAACCCGCATTAGACAAAATGCACAGTGTAGTACATTGTATATGAGTGAGTTGCACTGAAAAACTTAGAATTTACTGAAAAACCCGCATTAGACGAAATGCACAGTGTAGTACATTGTATATGAGTGAGTTGCACTGAAAAACTTAGAATTTACTGAAAAACCCGCATTAGACGAAATGCACAGTGTAGTACATTGTATATGAGTGAGTTGCACTGAAAAACTTAGAATATAAGAAACGCACAGTGTAGTACATAGTATATGAGTGAGTTGCACTGAAAAACTTAGAATATAAGAAACGCACAGTGTAGTACATAGTATATGAGTGAGTTGCACTGAAAAACTTAGAATATAAGAAACGCACAGTGTAGTACATAGTATATGAGTGAGTTGCACTGAAAAACTTAGAATATAAGAAACGCACAGTGTAGTACATAGTATATGAGTGAGTTGCACTGAAAAACTTAGAATATAAGAAACGCACAGTGTAGTACATAGTATATGAGTGAGTTGCACTGAAAAACTGAGAATATAAGAAACGCACAGTGTAGTACATATTATATGAGTGAGTTGCACTGAAAAACTTAGAATATAAGAAACGCACAGTGTAGTACATAGTATATGAGTGAGTTGCACTGAAAAACTTAGAATATAAGAAACGCACAGTGTAGTACATAGTATATGAGTGAGTTGCACTGAAAAACTTAGAATTTACTGAAAAACCCGCATTAGACGAAATGCACAGTGTAGTACATTGTATATGAGTGAGTTGCACTGAAAAACTTAGAATTTACTGAAAAACCCGCATTAGACGAAATGCACAGTGTAGTACATTGTATATGAGTGAGTTGCACTGAAAAACTTAGAATTTACTGAAAAACCCGCATTAGACGAAATGCACAGTGTAGTACATTGTATATGAGTGAGTTGCACTGAAAAACTTAGAATTTACTGAAAAACCCGCATTAGACGAAATGCACAGTGTAGTACATTGTATATGAGTGAGTTGCACTGAAAAACTTAGAATTTACTGAAAAACCCGCATTAGACGAAATGCACAGTGTAGTACATAGTATATGAGTGAGTTGCACTGAAAAACTTAGAATTTACTGAAAAACCCGCATTAGACGAAATGCACAGTGTAGTACATTGTATATGAGTGAGTTGCACTGAAAAAATTAGAATTCACTGAAAAACCCGCATTAGACGTAATGCACAGTGTAGTACATTGTATATGAGTGAGTTGCACTGAAAAACTTAGAATTCACTGAAAAACCCGCATTAGACGAAATGCACAGTGTAGTACATTGTATATGAGTGAGTTGCACTGAAAACTTAGAATTTACTGAAAAACCCGCATTAGACGAAATGCACAGTGTAGTACATTGTATATGAGTGAGTTGCACTGAAAAACTTAGAATTTACTGAAAAACCCGCATTAGACGAAATGCACAGTGTAGTACATTGTATATGAGTGAGTTGCACTGAAAAACTTAGAATTTACTGAAAAACCCGCATTAGACGAAATGCACAGTGTAGTACATTGTATATGAGTGAGTTGCACTGAAAAACTTAGAATTTACTGAAAAACCCGCATTAGACGAAATGCACAGTGTAGTACATTGTATATGAGTGAGTTGCACTGAAAAAGTTAGAATTTACTGAAAAACCCGCATTAGACGAAATGCACAGTGTAGTACATTGTATATGAGTGAGTTGCACTGAAAAACTTAGAATTTACTGAAAAACCCGCATTAGAAGAAATGCACAGTGTAGTACATAGTATATGAGTGAGTTGCACTGAAAAACTTAGAATTTACTGAAAAACCCGCATTAGACGAAATGCACAGTGTAGTCCATAGTATATGAGTGATTTGCACTGAAAAACTTAGAATTTACTGAAAAACCCGCATTAGACGAAATGCACAGTGTAGTACATAGTATATGAGTGAGTTGCACTGAAAAACTTAGAATTTACTGAAAAACCCGCATTAGACGAAATGCACAGTGTAGTACATTGTATATGAGTGAGTTGCACTGAAAAACTTAGAATTCACTGAAAAACCCGCATTAGACGAAATGCACAGTGTAGTACATTGTATATGAGTGAGTTGCACTGAAAAACTTAGAATTCACTGAAAAACCGGCATTAGACGAAATGCACAGTGTAGTACATTGTATATGAGTGAGTTGCACTGAAAAACTTAGAATTCACTGAAAAACCCGCATTAGACGAAATGCACAGTGTAGTACATTGTATATGAGTGAGTTGCACTGAAAAAATTAGAATTCACTGAAAAACCCGCATTAGACGAAATGCACAGTGTAGTACATTGTATATGAGTGAGTTGCACTGAAAAACTTAGAATTTACTGAAAAACCCGCATTAGACGAAATGCACAGTGTAGTACATTGTATATGAGTGAGTTGCACTGAAAAACTTAGAATTTACTGAAAAACCCGCATTAGACGAAATGCACAGTGTAGTACATAGTATATGAGTGAGTTGCACTGAAAAACTTAGAATTTACTGAAAAACCCGCATTAGACGAAATGCACAGTGTAGTACATTGTATATGAGTGAGTTGCACTGAAAAACTTAGAATTCACTGAAAAACCCGCATTAGACGAAATGCACAGTGTAGTACATTGTATATGAGTGAGTTGCACTGAAAAACTTAGAATTCACTGAAAAACCCGCATTAGACGAAATGCACAGTGTAGTACATTGTATATGAGTGAGTTGCACTGAAAAACTTAGAATTTACTGAAAAACCCGCATTAGACGAAATGCACAGTGTAGTACATTGTATATGAGTGAGTTGCACTGAAAAACTTAGAATTTACTGAAAAACCCGCATTAGACGAAATGCACAGTGTAGTACATTGTATATGAGTGAGTTGCACTGAAAAACTTAGAATTTACTGAAAAACCCGCATTAGACGAAATGAACATTGTAGTACATTGTATAGGAGTGAGTTGCACTGAAAAAGTTAGAATTTACTGAAAAACCCGCATTAGACGAAATGCACAGTTTAGTACATTGTATATGAGTGTGTTGCACTGAAAAACTTAGAATTTACTGAAAAACCCGCATTAGACGAAATGCACAGTGTAGTACATTGTATATGAGTGAGTTGCACTGAAAAACTTAGAATTTACTGAAAAACCCGCATTAGACGAAATGCACAGTGTAGTACATTGTATGAGTGAGTTGCACTGAAAAACTTAGAATTTACTCAAAAACCCGCATTAGACGAAATGCACAGTGTAGTACATTGTATATGAGTGAGTTGCACTGAATAACTGAGAATTTACTCAAAAACCCGCATTAGACGAAATGCACAGTGTAGTACATTGTATATGAGTGAGTTGCACTGAAAAACTTAGAATTTACTGAAAAACCCGCATTAGACGAAATGCACAGTGTAGTACATTGTATATGAGTGAGTTGCACTGAAAAACTTAGAATTTACTGAAAAACCCGCATTAGACGAAATGCACAGTGTAGAACATTGTATATGAGTGAGTTGCACTGAAAAACTTAGAATTTACTGAAAAACCCGCATTAGACGAAATGCACAGTGTAGTACATTGTATAGGAGTGAGTTGCACTGAAAAAGTTAGAATTTACTGAAAAACCCGCATTAGACGAAATGCACAGTTTAGTACATTGTATATGAGTGAGTTGCACTGAAAAACTTAGAATTTACTGAAAAACCCGCATTAGACGAAATGCACAGTGTAGTACATTGTATATGAGTGAGTTGCACTGAAAAACTTAGAATTTACTGAAAAACCCGCATTAGACGAAATGCACAGTGTAGTACATTGTATGAGTGAGTTGCACTGAAAAACTTAGAATTTACTCAAAAACCCGCATTAGACGAAATGCACAGTGTAGTACATTGTATATGAGTGAGTTGCACTGAATAACTGAGAATTTACTCAAAAACCCGCATTAGACGAAATGCACAGTGTAGTACATTGTATATGAGTGAGTTGCACTGTAAAACTTAGAATTTACTGAAAAACCCGCATTAGACGAAATGCACAGTGTAGTACATAGTATATGAGTGAGTTGCACTGAAAAACTTAGAATTTACTGAAAAACCCGCATTAGACGAAATGCACAGTGTAGTACATAGTATATGAGTGAGTTGCACTGAAAAACTTAGAATTTACTGAAAAACCCGCATTAGACGAAATGCACAGTGTAGTACATTGTATATGAGTGAGTTGCACTGAAAAACTTAGAATTTACTGAAAAACCCGCATTAGACAAAATGCACAGTGTAGTACATTGTATATGAGTGAGTTGCACTGAAAAACTTAGAATTTACTGAAAAACCCGCATTAGACGAAATGCACAGTGTAGTACATTGTATATGAGTGAGTTGCACTGAAAAACTTAGAATTTACTGAAAAACCCGCATTAGACGAAATGCACAGTGTAGTACATTGTATATGAGTGAGTTGCACTGAAAAACTTAGAATATAAGAAACGCACAGTGTAGTAGATAGTATATGAGTGAGTTGCACTGAAAAACTTAGAATATAAAAAACGCACAGTGTAGTACATAGTATATGAGTGAGTTGCACTGAAAAACTTAGAATATAAGAAACGCACAGTGTAGTACATAGTATATGAGTGAGTTGCACTGAAAAACTTAGAATATAAGAAACGCACAGTGTAGTACATAGTATATGAGTGAGTTGCACTGAAAAACTTAGAATATAAGAAACGCACAGTGTAGTACATAGTATATGAGTGAGTTGCACTGAAAAACTGAGAATATAAGAAACGCACAGTGTAGTACATAGTATATGAGTGAGTTGCACTGAAAAACTTAGAATATAAGAAACGCACAGTGTAGTACATAGTATATGAGTGAGTTGCACTGAAAAACTTAGAATATAAGAAACGCACAGTGTAGTACATAGTATATGAGTGAGTTGCACTGAAAAACTTAGAATTTACTGAAAAACCCGCATTAGACGAAATGCACAGTGTAGTACATTGTATATGAGTGAGTTGCACTGAAAAACTTAGAATTTACTGAAAAACCCGCATTAGACGAAATGCACAGTGTAGTACATTGTATATGAGTGAGTTGCACTGAAAAACTTAGAATTTACTGAAAAACCCGCATTAGACGAAATGCACAGTGTAGTACATTGTATATGAGTGAGTTTCACTGAAAAACTTAGAATTTACTGAAAAACCCGCATTAGACGAAATGCACTGTGTAGTACATTGTATATGAGTGAGTTGCACTGAAAAACTTAGAATTTACTGAAAAACCCGCATTAGACGAAATGCACAGTGTAGTACATAGTATATGAGTGAGTTGCACTGAAAAACTTAGAATTTACTGAAAAACCCGCATTAGACGAAATGCACAGTGTAGTACATTGTATATGAGTGAGTTGCACTGAAAAACTTAGAATTCACTGAAAAACCCGCATTAGACGAAATGCACAGTGTAGTACATTGTATATGAGTGAGTTGCACTGAAAAACTTAGAATTCACTGAAAAACCCGCATTAGACGAAATGCACAGTGTAGTACATTGTATATGAGTGAGTTGCACTGAAAAACTTAGAATTTACTGAAAAACCCGCATTAGACGAAATGCACAGTGTAGTACATTGTATATGAGTGAGTTGCACTGAAAAACTTAGAATTTACTGAAAAACCCGCATTAGACGAAATGCACAGTGTAGTACATTGTATATGAGTGAGTTGCACTGAAAAACTTAGAATTTACTGAAAAACCCGCATTAGACGAAATGCACAGTGTAGTACATTGTATATGAGTGAGTTGCACTGAAAAACTTAGAATTTACTGAAAAACCCGCATTAGACGAAATGCACAGTGTAGTACATTGTATATGAGTGAGTTGCACTGAAAAACTTAGAATTTACTGAAAAACCCGCATTAGACGAAATGCACAGTGTAGTACATTGTATATGAGTGAGTTGCACTGAAAAACTTAGAATTTACTGAAAAACCCGCATTAGACGAAATGCACAGTGTAGTACATTGTATATGAGTGAGTTGCACTGAAAAACTTAGAATTTACTGAAAAACCCGCATTAGAAGAAATGCACAGTGTAGTACATAGTATATGAGTGAGTTGCACTGAAAAACTTAGAATTTACTGAAAAACCCGCATTAGACGAAATGCACAGTGTAGTCCATAGTATATGAGTGATTTGCACTGAAAAACTTAGAATTTACTGAAAAACCCGCATTAGACGAAATGCACAGTGTAGTACATAGTATATGAGTGAGTTGCACTGAAAAACTTAGAATTTACTGAAAAACCCGCATTAGACGAAATGCACAGTGTAGTACATTGTATATGAGTGAGTTGCACTGAAAAACTTAGAATTCACTGAAAAACCCGCATTAGACGAAATGCACAGTGTAGTACATTGTATATGAGTGAGTTGCACTGAAAAACTTAGACTTCACTGAAAAACCCGCATTAGACGAAATGCACAGTGTAGTACATTGTATATGAGTGAGTTTCACTGAAAAACTTAGAATTCACTGAAAAACCCGCATTAGACGAAATGCACAGTGTAGTACATTGTATATGAGTGAGTTGCACTGAAAAACTTAGAATTTACTGAAAAACCCGCATTAGACGAAATGCACAGTGTAGTACATTGTTTATGAGTGAGTTGCACTGAAAAACTTAGAATTTACTGAAAAACCCGCATTAGACGAAATGCACAGTGTAGTACATAGTATATGAGTGAGTTGCACTGAAAAACTTAGAATTTACTGAAAAACCCGCATTAGACAAAATGCACAGTGTAGTACATAGTATATGAGTGAGTTGCACTGAAAAACTTAGAATTTACTGAAAAACCCGCATTAGACGAAATGCACAGTGTAGTACATTGTATATGAGTGAGTTGCACTGAAAAACTTAGAATTTACTGAAAAACCCGCATTAGACGAAATGCACAGTGTAGTACATTGTATATGAGTGAGTTGCACTGAAAAACTTAGAATTTACTGAAAAACCCGCATTAGACGAAATGCACAGTGTAGTACATAGTATATGAGTGAGTTGCACTGAAAAACTTAGAATTTACTGAAAAACCCGCATTAGACGAAATGCACAGTGTAGTACATTGTATATGAGTGAGTTGCACTGAAAAACTTAGAATTTACTCAAAAACCCGCATTAGACGAAATGCACAGTGTAGTACATTGTATATGAGTGAGTTGCACTGAATAACTGAGAATTTACTCAAAAACCCGCATGAGACGAAATGCACAGTGTAGTACATAGTATATGAGTGAGTTGCACTGAAAAACTTAGAATTTACTGAAAAACCCGCATTAGACGAAATGCACAGTGTAGTACATAGTATATGAGTGAGTTGCACTGAAAAACTTAGAATTTACTGAAAAACCCGCATTAGACAAAATGCACAGTGTAGTACATTGTATATGAGTGAGTTGCACTGAAAAACTTAGAATTTACTGAAAAACCCGCATTAGACAAAATGCACAGTGTAGTACATTGTATATGAGTGAGTTGCACTGAAAAACTTAGAATTTACTGAAAAACCCGCATTAGACGAAATGCACAGTGTAGTACATTGTATATGAGTGTGTTGCACTGAAAAACTTAGAATTTACTGAAAAACCCGCATTAGACGAAATGCACAGTGTAGTACATTGTATATGAGTGAGTTGCACTGAAAAACTTAGAATATAAGAAACGCACAGTGTAGTACATAGTATATGAGTGAGTTGCACTGAAAAACTTAGAATTTAAGAAACGCACAGTGTAGTACATAGTATATGAGTGAGTTGCACTGAAAAACTTAGAATATAAGAAACGCACAGTATAGTACATAGTATATGAGTGAGTTGCACTGAAAAACTTAGAATATAAGAAACGCACAGTGTAGTACATAGTATATGATTGAGTTGCACTGAAAAACTTAGAATATAAGAAACGCACAGTGTAGTACATAGTATATGAGTGATTTGCCCTGAAAAACTTAGAATATAAGAAACGCACAGTGTAGTATATAGTATATGAGTGAGTTGCACTCAAAAACTTAGAATTTACTGAAAAACCCGCATTAGACGAAATGCACAGTGTAGTACATTGTATATGAGTGTGTTGCACTGAAAAACTTAGAATTTACTGAAAAACCCGCATTAGACGAAATGCACAGTGTAGTACATTGTATATGAGTGAGTTGCACTGAAAAACTTAGAATATAAGAAACGCACAGTGTAGTACATAGTATATGAGTGAGTTGCACTGAAAAACTTAGAATTTAAGAAACGCACAGTGTAGTACATAGTATATGAGTGAGTTGCACTGAAAAACTTAGAATTTACTGAAAACCCCGCATTAGAAGAAATGCACAGTGTAGTACATTGTATATGAGTGAGTTGCACTGAAAAACTTAGAATTTACTGAAAAACCCGCATTAGACGAAATGCACAGTGTAGTACATTGTATATGAGTGAGTTGCACTGAAAAACTTAGAATTTACTCAAAAACCCGCATTAGACGAAATGCACAGTGTAGTACATTGTATATGAGTGAGTTGCACTGAATAACTGAGAATTTACTCAAAAACCCGCATGAGACGAAATGCACAGTGTAGTACATAGTATATGAGTGAGTTGCACTGAAAAACTTAGAATTTACTGAAAAACCCGCATTAGACGAAATGCACAGTGTAGTACATAGTATATGAGTGAGTTGCACTGAAAAACTTAGAATTTACTGAAAAACCCGCATTAGACGAAATGCACAGTGTAGTACATTGTATATGAGTGAGTTGCACTGAAAAACTTAGAATTTACTGAAAAACCCGCATTAGACAAAATGCACAGTGTAGTACATTGTATATGAGTGAGTTGCACTGAAAAACTTAGAATTTACTGAAAAACCCGCATTAGACGAAATGCACAGTGTAGTACATTGTATATGAGTGTGTTGCACTGAAAAACTTAGAATTTACTGAAAAACCCGCATTAGACGAAATGCACAGTGTAGTACATTGTATATGAGTGAGTTGCACTGAAAAACTTAGAATATAAGAAACGCACAGTGTAGTACATAGTATATGAGTGAGTTGCACTGAAAAACTTAGAATTTAAGAAACGCACAGTGTAGTACATAGTATATGAGTGAGTTGCACTGAAAAACTTAGAATATAAGAAACGCACAGTATAGTACATAGTATATGAGTGAGTTGCACTGAAAAACTTAGAATATAAGAAACGCACAGTGTAGTACATAGTATATGATTGAGTTGCACTGAAAAACTTAGAATATAAGAAACGCACAGTGTAGTACATAGTATATGAGTGATTTGCCCTGAAAAACTTAGAATATAAGAAACGCACAGTGTAGTATATAGTATATGAGTGAGTTGCACTCAAAAACTTAGAATTTACTGAAAAACCCGCATTAGACGAAATGCACAGTGTAGTACATTGTATATGAGTGTGTTGCACTGAAAAACTTAGAATTTACTGAAAAACCCGCATTAGACGAAATGCACAGTGTAGTACATTGTATATGAGTGAGTTGCACTGAAAA
Organism: Mus caroli; assembly: GCF_978045245.1. Lineage (NCBI taxonomy): Eukaryota > Metazoa > Chordata > Mammalia > Rodentia > Muridae > Mus > Mus caroli. The sequence continues at coordinate 3,999 of NW_028228165.1, read as the reverse complement.
ACTTAGAATATAAGAAACGCACAGTGTAGTACATAGTATATGAGTGAGTTGCACTGAAAAACTTAGAATTTAAGAAACGCACAGTGTAGTACATAGTATATGAGTGAGTTGCACTGAAAAACTTAGAATATAAGAAACGCACAGTGTAGTACATAGTATATGAGTGAGTTGCACTGAAAAACTTAGAATATAAGAAACGCACAGTGTAGTACATAGTATATGAGTGAGTTGCACTGAAAAACTTAGAATATAAGAAACGCACAGTGTAGTACATAGTATATGAGTGAGTTGCCCTGAAAAACTTAGAATATAAGAAACGCACAGTGTAGTATATAGTATATGAGTGAGTTGCAATCAAAAACTTAGAATTTACTGAAAAACCCGCATTACACGAAATGCACAGTGTAGTACATAGTATATGAGTGAGTTGCACTGAAAAACTTAGAATATAAGAAACGCACAGTGTAGTACATAGTATATGAGTGAGTTGCACTGAAAAACTGAGAATATAAGAAACGCACAGTGTAGTACATAGTATATGAGTGAGTTGCTCTGAAAAACTTAGAATATAAGAAACGCACAGTGTAGTACATAGTATATGAGTGAGTTGCACTGAAAAACTTAGAATATAAGAAACGCACAGTGTAGTACATAGTATATGAGTGAGTTGCACTGAAAAACTTAGAATATAAGAAACGCACAGTGTAGTACATAGTATATGAGTGAGTTGCACTGAAAAACTTAGAATTTAAGAAACGCACAGTGTAGTACATAGTATATGAGTGAGTTGCACTGAAAAACTTAGAATATAAGAAACGCACAGTGTAGTACATAGTATATGAGTGAGTTGCCCTGAAAAACTTAGAATATAAGAAACGCACAGTGTAGTATATAGTATATCAGTGAGTTGCACTCAAAAACTTAGAATTTACTGAAAAACCCGCATTACACGAAATGCACAGTGTAGTACATAGTATATGAGTGAGTTGCACTGAAAAACTTAGAATATAAGAAACGCACAGTGTAGTACATAGTATATGAGTGAGTTGCACAGAAAAACTGAGAATATAAGAAACGCACAGTGTAGTACATAGTATATGAGTGAGTTGCACTGAAAAACTTAGAATATAAGAAACGCACAGTGTAGTAGATAGTATATGAGTGAGTTGCACTGAAAAACTTAGAATATATGAAACGCACAGTGTAGTACATAGTATATGAGTGAGTTGCACTGAAAAACTTAGAATATAAGAAACGCACAGTGTAGTACATAGTATATGAGTGAGTTGCACTGAAAAACTTAGAATATAAGAAACGCAAAGTGTAGTACATAGTATATGAGTGAGTTGCACTGAAAAACTTAGAATATAAGAAACGCACAGTGTAGTACATAGTATATGAGTGAGTTGCCCTGAAAAACTTAGAATATAAGAAACGCACAGTGTAGTATATAGTATATGAGTGAGTGGCACTCAAAAACTTAGAATTTACTGAAAAACCCGCATTACACGAAATGCACAGTGTAGTACATAGTATATGAGTGAGTTGCACTGAAAAACTTAGAATATAAGAAACGCACAGTGTAGTACATAGTATATGAGTGAGCTGCACTGAAAAACCGAGAATATAAGAAATGCACAGTGTAGTACATAGTATATGAGTGAGTTGCACTGAAAAACTTAGAATATAAGAAACGCACAGTGTAGTACATAGTATATGAGTGAGTTGCACTGAAAAACTTAGAATTTAAGAAACGCACAGTGTAGTACATAGTATATGAGTGAGTTGCACTGAAAAACTTAGAATTTAAGAAACGCACAGTGTAGTACATAGTATATGAGTGAGTTGCACTGAAAAACTTAGAATATAAGAAACGCACAGTGTAGTACATAGTATATGAGTGAGTTGCACTGAAAAACTTAGAATTTACTGAAAAACCCGCATTAGACGAAATGCACAGTGTAGTACATTGTATATGAGTGAGTTGCACTGAAAAACTTAGAATTTACTGAAAAACCCGCATTAGACGAAATGCACAGTGTAGTACATTGTATATGAGTGAGTTGCACTGAAAAACTTAGAATTCACTGAAAAACCCGCATTAGACGAAATGCACAGTGCAGTACATTGTATATGAGTGAGTTGCACTGAAAAAGTTAGAATTCACTGAAAAACCCGCATTAGACGAAATGCACAGTGTAGTACATTGTATATGAGTGAGTTGCACTGAAAAACTTAGAATTTACTGAAAAACCCGCATTAGACGAAATGCACAGTGTAGTACATTGTATATGAGTGAGTTGCACTGAAAAACTTAGAATTCACTGAAAAACCCGCATTAGACGAAATGCACAGTGTAGTACATTGTATATGAGTGAGTTGCACTGAAAAACTTAGAATTCACTGAAAAACCCGCATTAGACGAAATGCACAGTGTAGTACATTGTATATGAGTGAGTTGCACTGAAAAACTTAGAATTCACTGAAAAACCCGCATTAGACGAAATGCACAGTGTAGTACATTGTATATGAGTGAGTTGCACTGAAAAACTTAGAATTTACTCAAAAACCCGCATTAGACGAAATGCACAGTGTAGTACATTGTATATGAGTGAGTTGCACTGAATAACTGAGAATTTACTCAAAAACCCGCATGAGACGAAATGCACAGTGTAGTACATAGTATATGAGTGAGTTGCACTGAAAAACTTAGAATTTACTGAAAAACCCGCATTAGACGAAATGCACAGTGTAGTACATAGTATATGAGTGAGTTGCACTGAAAAACTTAGAATTTACTGAAAAACCCGCATTAGACGAAATGCACAGTGTAGTACATTGTATATGAGTGAGTTGCACTGAAAAACTTAGAATTTACTGAAAAACCCGCATTAGACAAAATGCACAGTGTAGTACATTGTATATGAGTGAGTTGCACTGAAAAACTTAGAATTTACTGAAAAACCCGCATTAGACGAAATGCACAGTGTAGTACATTGTATATGAGTGTGTTGCACTGAAAAACTTAGAATTTACTGAAAAACCCGCATTAGACGAAATGCACAGTGTAGTACATTGTATATGAGTGAGTTGCACTGAAAAACTTAGAATATAAGAAACGCACAGTGTAGTACATAGTATATGAGTGAGTTGCACTGAAAAACTTAGAATTTAAGAAACGCACAGTGTAGTACATAGTATATGAGTGAGTTGCACTGAAAAACTTAGAATATAAGAAACGCACAGTGTAGTACATAGTATATGAGTGAGTTGCACTGAAAAACTTAGAATATAAGAAACGCACAGTGTAGTACATAGTATATGATTGAGTTGCACTGAAAAACTTAGAATATAAGAAACGCACAGTGTAGTACATAGTATATGAGTGATTTGCCCTGAAAAACTTAGAATATAAGAAACGCACAGTGTAGTATATAGTATATGAGTGAGTTGCACTCAAAAACTTAGAATTTACTGAAAAACCCGCATTAGACGAAATGCACAGTGTAGTACATTGTATATGAGTGTGTTGCACTGAAAAACTTAGAATTTACTGAAAAACCCGCATTAGACGAAATGCACAGTGTAGTACATTGTATATGAGTGAGTTGCACTGAAAAACTTAGAATATAAGAAACGCACAGTGTAGTACATAGTATATGAGTGAGTTGCACTGAAAAACTTAGAATTTAAGAAACGCACAGTGTAGTACATAGTATATGAGTGAGTTGCACTGAAAAACTTAGAATATAAGAAACGCACAGTGTAGTACATAGTATATGAGTGAGTTGCACTGAAAAACTTAGAATATAAGAAACGCACAGTGTAGTACATAGTATATGAGTGAGTTGCACTGAAAAACTTAGAATATAAGAAACGCACAGTGAAGTACATAGTATATGAGTGAGTTGCCCTGAAAAACTTAGAATATAAGAAACGCACAGTGTAGTATATATTATATGAGTGAGTTGCAATCAAAAACTTAGAATTTACTGAAAA
>NW_028228164.1:0-31509 GCF_978045245.1 Mus caroli | reverse complement strand
AGTCCTACTGTGTGATTTTCTCATTTTTAGACTTTTTCAGTGTTTTCTCACAATATTCCAGGTACTACAGTGTGATTTTCTCATTTTTTGACTTTTTCAGGTTTTCTCATCATATTCCAAATCCTACAGTGTGATTTTCTCTTTTTCCGACTTTTAAAGGGTTTCTTACCATATTCCATGTCCTAGTCTGTAATTGTCTCATTTTTCGACTTTTTCAGGGTTTCTCACCATATTGGAGCTCCTACTTGTGTGATTTTCTTATTCTTCGACTTTTTCAGGTTTTCTCACCACATTCCAACTCCTACAGTATATTTTTCTCATTTTTGACTTTTTCATGGTTTCTCATCATATTCCAAATCCTACAGTGTGATTTTTTCATTTTTCGACTTTTTCAGGGTTTCTTACCATATTGCAGGTACTTCAAGATTTGATTTTCTTATATTTCGACTGTTTCACGGTTTCTCTCCATATTTCAGGTCCTACTGTGTGATTTTCTCATTTTTTGAATTTTTCAGTGTTTCTCACCGTATTCCAGGTCCTACAGTGTGTTTTTCTCATTTTTCAACTTTTTCAGGGTTTCTCACCATATTGGAGGTCCTACAATTGTGATTTTCTAATTTTTTAACCTTTTCAGGGTTTCTCTCCATATTCCAGTTCCTATAGTGTATTTTTCTTATTTTTTTTACTTTTTCACGGTTTCTCATCATATTCGAAGTCCTACAGTGTGATTTTCTCATTTTTCGACTTTTTCAGGGTTTCTCACCATATTTCAGGTACTACAAGTTTTATCTTATTTTTAGACTTTTTCAGTGTTTCTCACCATATTCCATGTACTACAGTGTGATTTTTCTCATTTTTCGTCTTTTTCAGGGTTTCTCACTATATTCCAAGTCCTACAGTGTGATATTCTCATTTTTCGACTTTTTCAGTGTTTCTCACCATATTGCATGTACTACAAGTTTTATTTTCTTATTTTTGGACTGTTTCAGGGTTTCTCACCATATTCCAGGTCCTACAGTGTGATTTTCCATTTTAATACTTTTTTAGTGTTTCTCACCATATACCAGGTACTACAGTGTGATTTTCTCATTTTTTGAATTTTTCAGGGTTTCTCATCATATTCCAAGTCCTACAGTGTGATTTTCTCATTTTAAGACTTTTTCAGGGTCTCTCACCATATTGCAAGTCCTACAAGTCCTACAAGTTTGTATTTCTTTTTTTTTTTTTTTTTTTTGGCTTTTTTCAGGACTTCTCAACATATTCCAGCTCCTACAGTGTCATTTTCTCATTTTTCGACATTTTCAGGGTTTCTTACCATATTCCAGGTCCTACAGTGTGATTTTCTCATTTTTAGACTTTTTCTGTGTTTCTCATCATATTCTGGGTCCTAGTCCATGATTTTCTCATTTTTCGACTTTTTCAGGGTTTCTCACCATATTCCAACTCCTACAGTGTGATTTTCTCATTCTTCGACTTTTTCAGGGTTTCTCACCATATTGCAGGTCCTACAAGTGTGAATTTCTTATTTTTGGACTTTTTCAGGGTTTCTCACCATATTCAAGCTCCTACAGTGTGTTTTTGTCATTTTTTTGTCTTTTTCACAGATTCTCATCTTATTCCAAGTCCTATATTGTGATTTTCTCATTTTTTGACTTTTTCAGGGTTTCTCACCATATTACAGGTACTACAAGTTTGATTTTCTTATTTTTCGATATTTCAGGGTTTCTCACCATATTCCAGGTCCTACAGTGCGATTTTCTCATTTTAAGACTTTTTCAGGGTTTCTCAACATATTCCAACTCCTTCAGTGTATTTTTCTCATTTTTCGACATTTTTAGGGTTTCTCATCTTATTCCAAGTCCTACAGTGTGATTTTCTCATTTTAAGACTTTTTCAGGGTTTCTCAACATATTGGAGGTTCTACAAGTGTGATTTTCTTATTTTTCGACTTTTTCAGGGTTTACTCACCATATTCCAGCTTCTACAGTGTATTTTTCTCATTTTTTGACTTTTTCAGTGTTTCTCATCATATTCTAAATCTTACAGTGTGATTTTCTCATTTTTGGAATTTTTCAGGGTTTCTCACCATATTGCAGGGACTACAAGTTTGATTTTCTTATTTTTCGACTGTTTCAGTGTTTCTCACCATATTGCAGGTCCAACTGTGTGATTTTCTCATTTTGAGACTTTTTCAATGTTTCTCACCATATTCCAGCTACTACAGTCTGATTTTCTCACTTTTGACTTTTTCAGGGTTTCTCATCATATTCCAAGTCCTAGAGTGTGATTTTTCCAATTTTTCGCCTTTTTCAGAGTTTCTCACCATATTCCAGGTTCCACAGTGTGATTTTCTCATTTTTTGACTTTTTCAGGATTGCTCACCATATTCCATCTTCTACATTGTGATTTTCTCATTTTTCAACTTTTTCAGGGTTTCTCATCTTATTCCAAGTCCTACAGTGAAATTTTCTCATTTTTTGACTTTTTCAGGGTGTCTCATCTTATTCCAAGTCCTACAGTGTGATTTTCTCATTTTTCAACTTTTTCAGGGTTTCTCACCATATTGCAGGTCCTACACGTGTGAATTTCTTATTTTTGGACTTTTTCAGGGTTTCTCACCATATTCCAGGTACTACAGTGTGATTTTCTCATTTAAGACTTTTTCAGGGTCTCTCACCATATTGCATGTCCTACAAGTGTGTATATCTTATTTTTCTACTTTTTAACGGTTTCTCTCCATATTCCATCTCCTACCGTGTACTTTTGTCATTTTTTGTCTTTTTCACGGTTTCTCATTTTATTCCAAGTCCTACAGTGTGATTTTCTCATTTTTTGACTTTTTCAGGGTTTCTCACCATATTGCAGGTCCTACAAGTGTGATTTTCTTATTTTTCGACATTTTCAGAGTTTCTCACCATATTCCAGGTCCTACAGTGTGATTTTCTCATTTTAAGACTTTTTAAGTGTTTCTCACCATATTCCAGGTACTACTGCGTGATTTTCTCATTTTTCGACTTTTTCAGGGTTTCTCACCATATTCCAGGCTACTGCGTGATTTTCTCATGTTTTCGACTTTTTCAGAGTTTCTCACCATATTCCAAGTCCTACTGTGTGATTTTCTCATTTTAATACTTTTTTACCATATTCCAGGTACTACAGTGTGATTTTCTCATTTTTTTACTTTTTCAGGATTTCTCATCACATTCCAAGTCCTAGAGTGTGATTTTTGCTTTTTTCGAATTTTTCAGGGTTTCTCAACAGATTCCAGGTCCTACAGTTTGTTATTCTCACTTTTCGTCTTTTTCAGGGTTTCTCACTAGCTTCCAAGTCCTACTGCCTGATTTTCTCATTTTCCGACTTCTTTCAGGGTTTCTTACCATATTCTGGGTCCTACTGCATGAATTTCTCATGTTTTGACTTTTTCAGGGTTTCTCACCATATTCCAAGTCCTAGAGTGTGATATTCTCATTTTTTGACTTTTTCACTGTTTCTCACCATATTCCAGGTCCTACAGTGTGATTTTCTCTTTTTTTAAAATTTTCGGGGTTTCTTACTTATTCCAGGTTCTACATTGTCATTTTCTCATTTTTTGAATATTTCAGGTTTTCTCAACATATTCCAGGTCCTACACTGTCATTTTCTAATTTGCGACTTTTTCAGAGTTTCTCACCATATTCCATGTACTACAGTGTGATTTTTCTCATTTTTTGACTTTTTCAGGGTTTCTCACCATATTCCAAGTCCTACTGTGTGATTTTCTCATTTTTAGACTTTTTCAGTGTTTTCTCACAATATTCCAGGTACTACAGTGTGATTTTCTCATTTTTTGACTTTTTCAGGTTTTCTCATCATATTCCAAATCCTACAGTGTGATTTTCTCTTTTTCCGACTTTTAAAGGGTTTCTTACCATATTCCATGTCCTAGTCTGTAATTGTCTCATTTTTCGACTTTTTCAGGGTTTCTCACCATATTGCAGGTCCTACTTGTGTGATTTTCTTATTCTTCGACTTTTTCAGGTTTTCTCACCACATTCCAACTCCTACAGTATATTTTTCTCATTTTTGACTTTTTCATGGTTTCTCATCATATTCCAAATCCTACAGTGTGATTTTTTCATTTTTCGACTTTTTCAGGGTTTCTCACCATATTGCAGGTACTTCAAGTTTGATTTTCTTATATTTCGACTGTTTCACGGTTTCTCTCCATATTTCAGGTCCTACTGTGTGATTTTCTCATTTTTTGAATTTTTCAGTGTTTCTCACCGTATTCCAGGTCCTACAGTGTGTTTTTCTCATTTTTCAACTTTTTCAGGGTTTCTCACCATATTGGAGGTCCTACAATTGTGATTTTCTAATTTTTTAACCTTTTCAGGGTTTCTCTCCATATTCCAGTTCCTATAGTGTATTTTTCTTATTTTTTTTACTTTTTCACGGTTTCTCATCATATTCGAAGTCCTACAGTGTGATTTTCTCATTTTTCGACTTTTTCAGGGTTTCTCACCATATTTCAGGTACTACAAGTTTTATCTTATTTTTAGACTTTTTCAGTGTTTCTCACCATATTCCATGTACTACAGTGTGATTTTTCTCATTTTTCGTCTTTTTCAGGGTTTCTCACTATATTCCAAGTCCTACAGTGTGATATTCTCATTTTTCGACTTTTTCAGTGTTTCTCACCATATTGCATGTACTACAAGTTTTATTTTCTTATTTTTGGACTGTTTCAGGGTTTCTCACCATATTCCAGGTCCTACAGTGTGATTTTCCATTTTAATACTTTTTTAGTGTTTCTCACCATATACCAGGTACTACAGTGTGATTTTCTCATTTTTTGAATTTTTCAGGGTTTCTCATCATATTCCAAGTCCTACAGTGTGATTTTCTCATTTTAAGACTTTTTCAGGTCTCTCACCATATTGCAAGTCCTACAAGTCCTACAAGTTTGTATTTCTTTTTTTTTTTTTTTTTTTTGGCTTTTTTCAGGACTTCTCAACATATTCCAGCTCCTACAGTGTCATTTTCTCATTTTTCGACATTTTCAGGGTTTCTCACCATATTGGAGGTCCTACTTGTGTGATTTTCTTATTCTTCGACTTTTTCAGTTTTTCTCACCACATTCCAACTCCTACAGTATATTTTTCTCATTTTTGACTTTTTCATGGTTTCTCATCATATTCCAAATCCTACAGTGTGATTTTTTCATTTTTCGACTTTTTCAGGGTTTCTCACCATATTGCAGGTACTTCAAGTTTGATTTTCTTATATTTCGACTGTTTCACGGTTTCTCACCATATTTAGGTCCTACTGTGTGATTTTCTCATTTTTTGAATTTTTCAGTGTTTCTCACCATATTCCAGGTCCTACAGTGTGGTTTTCTCATTTTTCGACTTTTTCAGGGTTTCTCACCATATTGGAGGTCCTACAATTGTGATATTCTAATTTTTTAACCTTTTCAGGGTTTCTCTCCATATTCCAGCTCCTACAGTGTATTTTTCTCATTTTTTTACTTTTTCACGGTTTCTCATCATATTCGAAGTCCTACAGTGTGATTTTCGCATTTTTCGAATTTTTCAGGGATTCCAGTTCCTACAATTTGATTTTCTAATTTTTTGACTTTTTCAGGGTTTCTCATCATATTTCAGGTACTACAAGTTTTATCTTATTTTTAGACTTTTTCAGTGTTTCTCACCATATTCTAGGTACTACAGTGTGATTTTCTCATTTTTCGACTTTTTCAGGGTTTCTCACCATATTCCAATTCCTACAGTGTGATTTTCTCATTTTTAGACTTTTTCTGGGTTTCTCATCATATTCCAAGTCCTAGAGTGTGATATTCTCATTTTTCGACTTTTTCAGTGTTTCTCACCATATTGCATGTACTACAAGTTTTATTTTCTTATTTTTGAACTGTTTCAGGGTTTCTCACCATATTCCAGGTCCTACTGTGTGATTTTCTCATTTTAATACTTTTTTAGTGTTTCTCACCATATACCAGGTACTACAGTTTGATTTTCTAATTTTTCGACTTTTTCAGGGTTTCTCACCATATCCCAAGTCCTACAGTGTGATTTTCTCATTTTAAGACTTTTTCAGGGTCTCTCACCATATTGCAAGTCCTACAAGTGTGTATTTCTTTTTTTTTTTTTTTGACTTTTTCATGACTTCTCACCATATTCCAGCTCCTACAGTGTCATTTTCTCATTTTTCGACATTTTCAGGGTTTCTTACCATATTCCAGGTCCTACAGTGTGATTTTCTCATTTTAAGACTTTTTCTGTGTTTCTCATCATATTCTGGGTCCTAGTGCATGATTTTCTCATTTTTCGACTTTTTGAGGGTTTCTCACCATATTCCAAGTCCTACAGTGTGATTTTCTCATATTTTGAATTTTTCAGGGTTTCTCATCATATTCCAAATCCTAGAGTGTGATATTCTCATTTTTCGACTTTTTCAGTGTTTGTCACCATATTGCATGTACTACAAGTTTGATTTTCTTATATTTCGACTGTTTCAGGGTTTCTCACCACATTCCAGGTCCTACTGGGTGATTTTCTCATTTTAATACTTTTTTAGTGTTTCTCACCATATTCCAGGTACTACAGTGTGATTTTTTCATTTTTTGACTTTTTCACGGTTTCTCATCATATTCCAAGTCCTAGAGTGTGATTTTTGCCTTTTTCGTATTTTTCAGGGTTTCTCAACATATTCCAGGTCCTACAGTTTGATTTTCTCATTTTTCGACTTTTTCAGGGTTTCTCACCAGCTTCCAGGTCCTACTGCGTGATTTTCTCATTTTTCGACTTTTTTCAGGATTTCTCACCATATTCTGGGTCCTACTACATGATTTTCTCATTTTTCGATGTTTCAGGGTTTCTCACCATATTCCAGTCCTAGAGTGTGATTTTCTCATTTTTTAACTTTTTCAGGGTTTCTTACGGTATTCCAGGTTCTACATTGTCATTTTCTCATTTTTCGAATATTTCAGGTTTTCTCAACATATTCCAGGCCCTACACTGTCATTTTATAATTTGCGACTTTTTCAGAGTTTCTACCCATATTCCATGTACTACAGTGTGATTTTTCTCATTTTTTGACCTTTTCAGGGTTTCTCACCATATTCCAGGTCCTAAGGTGTGATTTTCTCATTTTAAGACTTTTTCAGTATTTTTCACCATATTCCAAGTACTACAGTGTGATTTTCTATTTTAAGACTTTTTCAGTGTTTCTCACCAAATCCCAGGTCCTACTGCGTGATTTTCTCATTTTTCGACTTTTTCAGGGTTTCTCACCATATTCCAAGTCCTACAGTGTGATTTTCTCATTTTTCGACTTTTTCAGGGTTTCTCACCATATTCCAGATCCTACAGATTGATTTTCTCATTTTTCGACTTTTTCAGGGTTTCTCACCTGCTTCCAGGTCCTACTGCGTGATTTTCTTATTTTTTGACTTTTTTTTCAGGGTTTCTCTCCATATTCTGGGTCCTACTGCATGATTTTCTCCTTTTCGACATTTTCAGGGTTTCTCACCATATTCCAAGTCCTAGAGTGTGATATTCTCATTTAAGACTTTTTCAGTGTTTCTCACCATATTCCAGGTACTCCTGCATGCTTTTCTCATTTTTCGACTTTTTCAGGGTTTCTCACCATATTCCAAATCCTACAGTGTGATTTTTCATTTTTTGACTTTTTCAGGGTTACTCATCTTATTCCAAGCCACACCCATCTTTAAATTTTTAGAAGATAATGTGAGGCTGTGTTTATATACATCATATGCAGATCGTAAGAGGGATTTAGATTCTCCAGAATCTGACACCCTCTTCTGGAGTGTCTAAAGATAGCTACAGTGTACTTATATCTAATAAATAAATAAATAAATAAATAAATAAATAAATATATAAATAAACATTTTTTTAAAAAGGATAAGAAAGAAAGAAAGACCAGGCAGGCCTGCCATCCTTATCTTTGTCTGTCTGTCTGTCTGTCTGTCTGTCTGATACCCTGGAACTGGAGAAGGGCCACCATATAGTTGCTGGTAGTTGATCCCAGATTCTCTAGAAGAGGAGACATTGCTGTTAATTGTTTTGTTATGTTTTTCACTGTTTTTTTTTATTACATATTTTCCTCAATTACATTTCCAATGCTATCCCAAAAGTCCCCCATACCTCCCCCCACTTCCCTACCCTCCCTACACATCTTTAAATTTTTAGAAGTATACGTGAGTCTTTGTTTATGTACATAATATGCAGGCCAAAAGAGGGATTTAGATTCTCCAGAATCTGACACCGTCTTCTGGAGTGTCTGAAGACAGCTACAGTGTACTTATATCTAATAAATACATAAATAAATAAATAAGCAAACATTTTTTCAAAAGGATAAGAAAGAAAGAAAGACCAGGCAAGCCTGCCATCCTTATCTCTGTCTGTCTGTCTGACAGTCTGTCTGATCCCCTGGAACTGGAGGTGGGCCACTATATAGTTGCTGATAGTTGATACCAGGTTCTCTGGAAGTGGAGACAGTGATGGTAATTGTTGAGCCCTTTCAGTGGTCCCACCAATCTTTAAATTTTTAGAAGTATATGTGAGGCTGTGTTTATGTACATCATATGCAGACCATAAGAGGGATTTAGATTCTCCAGAATCTGAAACCCTCTTCTGGAGTGTCTGAAGGCAGCTACAGTGTACTTATATCTAATAAATACATAAATAAATAAATAAATAAATAAATAAATAAACATTTTTTTTAAAGGATAAGAAATAAAGAAAGACCAGGCAGGCCTGGCATCCTTATCTCTGTCTGTCTGTCTGTCTGTCTGTCTGTCTGTCTGTCTGTCTTTCTGATCCACTGGAACTGGAGATGGGCCACAATATAGTTGCTGGTAGTTGATCCCAGGTTCTCTGGAAGAGGAGACAATGCTGTTAATGGTTGAGCCCTTTCAGTGGCCCCACACATCTTTAAATTTTTGGAAGTAAATGTGAGTCTGTGTTTATGTACATCATATGCACACCATAAGAGGGATTTAGATTATCCAGAATCTGACACCCTCTCCTGGAGTGTCTGAAGACCGCTAAAGTGTACTTATATTTAATAAATACATAAATAAATAAATAAACATTTTTAAAAAGGATGAGAAAGAAAAAAAACCAGGCAGGCCTGCAACCCTTGTCTGTCTGTCTGTCTGTCTTTCTGTCTGATACCTTAGAACTGGAGATGAGCCACCATATAGTTGCTGGTAGTTGATCCCAGGTTGTCTGGAAGAGGAGATAATGCTGTTAATTGTTGAGCTTTTTCAGTGACCCCATACATCTTTAAATTTTTGAAGTATATGTGAGGCTGTGTTTATGTACATCATATACAGACCATAAGAGGGATTTAGATTCTCCAGAATCTGACACCATCTTCTGGAGTGTCTGAAGACAGACACAGTGTACTTATATCTAATAAATAAATAAATAAATAAATAAATAAATAAATAAATAAATAAATAAATAAATATATAAATAAACATTTTTTGAAAAGGATAAGAAAGAAAGAAAGACCAGGGAGGCCTGCCTTCCTTATCTCTGTCTGTCTGTCTGTCTATCTGTCTGATACCCTGGAACTGGAGATGGGCCACCATATAGGTGCTGGAAGTTGAACCCAGGTTCTCTGGAAGAGGAGACAATGCGGTTAATTGTTGAGCCCTTTCAGTGGCTCCACCCATCTGTAAATTTTTAGAAGTATATGTGAGGCTGTGTTTATGTACATCATATGCAGACCATAAGAGGGATTTAGATTCTCCAGAATCTGACACCCTCTTCTGGAGTGTCTGAAGATAGCTACAGTGTACTTTTATCTAATAAATACATAAATAAGTAAATAAACATTTCTTAAAAAGGATAAGAAAGAAAGACCAGGCAGGCCTGCCATCGTTATCTCTATATGTCTGTCTGTCTGTCTCTATGTCTGATCCTCTGGAACTGGAGATGGGCCACCATATAGTTGCTGGTAGTTGATCCCAGGTTCTCTGGAAGAGGAGACAATGCTGTTAATGGTTGAGCCCATACAGTGGCCCCACACATCTTTAATTTTTGGAAGTAAATGTGAGTCTGTGTTTATGTACATCATATTCAGACCATAAGAGGGATTTAGATTCTCCAGAATCTGACACCTTCTTCCTGATGTCTGAAGACAGCTACAGTGTACTTATATCTAATAAATACATAAATAAATAAATAAACATTTCTTAAAAAGGATAAGAAAGAAAGAAAGACGAAGCAGGCCTGCCATTCTTATCTCTATCTGTCTGTATGTCTGTCTCTCTGTCTGATCCCCTGGAACTGGAGATGGGCCACCATATAGTTGCTGGTAGTTGATCTCAGGTTCTCTGGAAGTGGAGACAATGCTGTTAATTTTTGAGCCGTTCAGTGGCAACACCCATCTTTAATTTTTAGAAGTAAATGTGAGGCTGTGTTTATGTACATCATATGCAGACAATAAGAGGGATTTAGATTCTCCAGAATCTGACACTCTCTTCTGGACTGTCTGAAGACAGCTACAGTGTACTTATATCTAATAAATACATAAATAAATAAATAAATAAGCATTATTAAAAAGGATAAGAAAAAAAGAAAGACCAGGAAGGCCTGCCATACTTATCTCTGTCTGTCTGTCTGTCTGTCTGATACCCTGGAACTGGAGTGGGCCACCATATAGTTGCTGGTAGTTGATCCCAGATTCTCTGCAAGAGGAGACAAGGCTGTAAATTTTTGAGCCCTTTCAGTGGCACCACCCACTTTAAATTTTTAGAAGTATTTGTGAGGCTGTGTTTATGTACATCATATGCAGACCATAAGAGGGATTTACATTCTCCAGAATCTGATCCCTCTTCTGGAGTGTCTGAAGACAGCTACAGTGTACTTATATCTAATAAATACATAAATAAATAAATAAACATGTTTTAAAAAGGATAAGAAAGAAAGAAAAACCAGGCAGGCCTGCCATCCTTGTCTGTTTGTCTGTCTGTCTGTCTGATCCCCTGAAACTGGAGATGGGCCACCATATTTTTGCTGGTACTTGATCCCAGGTTCTCGGGAAGAGGAGACAATGGTGTTAATTGTTGAGCCCTTACAGTGGCCCCACACATCTTTAAATTTTTAGAAGTATATGTGAGGCTGTGTTTATGTACATCATATGCAGACCATAAGAGGGATTTAGATTCTCCAGAATCTGACACACTCTTCTGGAGTGTCTGAAGACAGCTACAATGTACTTATATCTAATAAATACATAAATAAAGAAATAAACATGTTTTAAAAAGGATAAGTAAGAAAGAAAGACCAGGCAGGCCTGCCATCCTTATCTCTGTCTGTCTGTCTGTCTGTCTGATCCCCGGGAACTGGAGATGGGCTACCTTATAGTTGCTGGTAGTTGATCCCAGGTTCTCTGGAAGAGGAGACAATGCTGTTAATTGTTGAGCCCTTTCAGTGGCCCCACCCATCTTTAAATTTTTAGAAGTATATGTGAGGCTGTGTTTTTGTACATCATATGCAGACCATAAGAGGGATTTAGATTCTCCAGAATCTGACACACTCTTCTGGAGTGTCTGAAGACAGCTACAGTGTACTTATATCTAATAAATACATGAATAAATAAATAAATAAATAAATAAATAAATAAATAAATAAACATTTTTTAAAAGGGGTAAAGAAGAAAGAAAAACCAGGCAGGCCTTCCATCCTTGTCTGTCTTTCTCTCTGTCTGTCTGTCTTGCCTAGCCCCTTGCGTAGCCTAGCCTAGCCCCTTGCCTTGCCTAGCCTAGCCCAGCCCTGCCTTGCCTAGCCCTGCCTATCCCTGTCTTTAACCAGGCTGGCCTCGAACTCAGAAACTGACTGCTTCTGCCTCCAGAGTGCTCTCATTAAGAGCTCGAGCCACCACTGACTGTTGGGTTTTCTAAGTCTTACATAGGTATGGTCTGTTTCTCAGCTGTGAAACCCTAATTAACACATGTAGTCTGTCCTAGGTCAGCCATAGCTACAGACTGAGGCCTTTTCTAAAACAAAACAAAAGAAAACAAAAAATAGAAATAATAAAATAAATAAATTAAGCAACCACATGATAACTTTTCTTTCTTTCAATGATACTCAGAGCTTGAAGCAGTTCACCCATGAGACCTCAGCTCCGGACATTGAGGCTGTTTCCCTAACAATTATTATGGCTGAACCTGAGGGGTTCTACTGCTGATTTGTGTCCCCCTCTTTAAAAAAATAGTTGTTTTCAAAGGCTGCAGGTTCTTAGCCCTGTTCCTTGTTACAGTTGAGTCACAGCCCTGAAAGTTCAGTGGTAGTTAAAGGCACTGAGAAGGGCTTCCTCTAGACATCAAAGACCAAGTCTTTGTTATTAAAAAGTTAATCTGGATTGCCCCACCCCCTGGCATCCTTAGAATTCCTAGAAAGGAAGGCAGGGACCTGGGCAGAAGGGTGCAAGTCTACTGCTGTTTGTAAGTGGTAACAGAAAGCTTTCTCTTTTTGGTACCCTACCCCAAGTTACACTGTCACTTCTTTTTCCTAGTTTTATTTTTGTCGGTTTGTATTCTCAACATAGACCCTTTTCCTTCCTAACCTTGGCTGTCCTGAACCTTACTGTCCTTGAACTCAGTGATTTGCCTGTCTTGCTGGGATGAAACTGTGAGCTACCATCCAGAAGGAAGCACCCTGCTGAGGTTAGATTGGGGTCTCTTCCATTTTCCTCTATGAACATGCATATGGCAGGCCTGTTCTTTCTTTTTTACTTTTCTTTTTCTTTTTAAAGATTTATATATTTATTATATTTAAGTATGCTGTAGCTATCTTCAGACAGTCCAGAAGAGGGTGTCAGATTCTGAAGAATCTAAATCATTCTTATTGTCTGCATATGATGTATATAAACACAGCCTCACATATACTCAAAAAAAAAAAAAGAAAGAAAGATGTGGCTACAGAGAGGGCTCAACAATTAAGAGCATTGTCTCCTCTTCCAGAGAACCTGGGCTCAATTACCAGTATTATATATGGTGGCCCATCTCCAGTTCCAGGGGATCTAATACTCTGTTCTGGAGTCTGTGGGCACAGCATACACATGCAAAACATTCTTACACAATCATTGAGAGAGGAGAGAGAGGGGTTGAGAGAGAGGGGAGGTAATCATACCTCCTGACGAGTTTGAAGACCTGAGCTTCATCACTCACACAAATAAATAAATGCAAAATATTTTTAAAAAATAAACTCTGCCATTGCCCTTTAAAAATTCCTAGAAAACAAGTTTTATAAGCAACAGTTATATTTACTATATCTAAAGTACAGTCATGAGCATATTCTCTAAATAGAAAAAGGCCTGTTAGTCTTAGAAATGGAAAAGACAAACCAAGGAAGGTTTGCAATTACATAATGAGGCAGCTCAGCCCAGCTCTTAGGTTGGAAATAAGACTGGAGAATAGGATACACCTGAAGACAGCCAGCCATTGCTTTTTGTTTTGGAGGCTGAAAGGATACACCTGAAGACAGCCAATGCTGTGTGACGGTGATCTGGTATCTTTCTTCCTTTCTTCCTTCCTTCCTTTCCTTCCTTTCCTTCCTTTCCTTCCTTTCCTTTCCTTCCTTTCCTTCCTTTCCTTCCTTTCCTTCCTTTCCTTCCTTTCCTTCCTTTCCTTCCTTTCCTTCCTTTCCTTCCTTTCCTTCCTTTCCTTCCTTTCCTTCCTTTCCTTCCTTTCCTTCCTTTCCTTCCTTTCCTTCCTTTCCTTCCTTTCCTTTCCTTCCTTCTTTCTTTCTTTCTTTCTTTCTTTCTTTCTTTCTTTCTTTCTTTCTTTCTTTCTTTCTTTCTTTCTTTCTTTCTTTCCCTAGCCTACCCTATAGCCTACCCTATAGCCTACCCTATAGCCTACCCTATAGCCTACCCTATAGCCTACCCTATAGCCTACCCTATAGCCTACCCTATAGCCTACCCTATAGCCTACCCTAGCCTACCCTAGCCCTGCCTAACCCTGTCTTTCACCAGGGTGGCCTCGAACTCAGAACCTTACTGCCTCTGCCTACAGAGTGCTCTCATTAAGAGCTTGAGCCACCACTGAAGGTCGGGTTTTCTAAACCTTACCTTGCTCTTGGTGTCTGTTCTCAGCTGTGAAACCCTACTTAACACAGGTAGGCAGTCCTGGGTCGCCCAGAGCTACAGACTGAGGCCTTCTCTAAAAACAAATAAAACAAAACAAAACAACAAATAGAAATAATAAAATACATAAATTAAACAACCACAGCATAGCTTTTCTCTCTCTAGGTGGTACTCAGAAATTCCAGCAGTTGGCCTGTGACACCTCAGCTCAGTATATGTGAGGCTGTGTTTATGTACATCATACACAGACCATAAGAGGGATTTAGATTCTCTAGAATCTAACATACTCTTCTGGAGTGTCTGTAGACAGCTACAGTGTACTTATATATAATAAATACATAAATAAATAAACATTTTTTAAAGGATAAGAAAGAAAGAAAGACCAGGCAGGCCTGCCATCCTTATCTCTGTCTGTCTGTCTGTCTGTCTCTCTGATCCCCTGGAACTGCAGATGGGCCACCATATAGTTGCTGGTAGTTGATCCCAGGTTCTCTGGAAGAGGAGACAATGATGTTAATTGTTGAGCCCTTTCAGTGGTCCTACCCATCTTTAAATTTTTAGAAGTATATGTGAGGCTGTGTTTATGTACATCATATGCAGACCATAAGAGGGATTTAGATTCTCCAGAATCTGACACCCTATTCTGGAGTGTCTGAAGACAGCTACAGTATACTTATATCTAATAAATACATAAATAAATAAATAAATAAATAAATAAATAAATAAATAAACATTTTTAAAAATGGATAAGAAAGAAAGAAAGACCAGGCAGGCATGCCATCCTTATCCTTGTCTGTTTCTCTGTCTGTCTGTCTGATCCCCTGGAACTGGAGATGGGCCACCATATAGTTGATGGTAGTTGATCCCAGGTTCTCTGGAGAGGAGACAATGCTGTTAATTGTTGAGCCCTTTCAGTGGTCCCACCCATCTTTAAATTTTTAGAAGTATATGTGAGTCTCTGTTTATGTATATCATATGCAGACCATAACAAGGATTTAGATTCTCCAGAATCTGACACCCTCTACTGGAGTGTCTGAAGACAGCTACAGTGTAATTATATCTAATAAATTCATAAATAAACAAATAAACATTTTTTAAAAAGGATAATAAAGAAAGAGAGACCAGGCAGGCCTGCCATCCTTGTCTGTCTGTCTGTCTGTCTGATCCCCGGAACTGGAGATGGGCCACCATATAATTGCTGGTAGTTGATCCCAGGTTCTCTGGAAGAGGAGACAATGCTGTTAATTGTTGAGCCCTTTCAGTGGCCCCACCCATCTTTAAGTTTTTAGAGGTATATGTGAGGCTGTGTTTATGTACATCATATGCAGATCATAAGAGGGATATAGATTCTCCAGAATCTGTCACCCTCTTCGGGAGTGTTTGAAGACAGCTACCTTGTACTTTTATCTAATAAATACATACATAAATTAATAAACATTTTTAAAAAGGATAAGAAAGAAAGAAAGAAAGAAAGACCAGGCAGGCCTGCCACCTTGTCTGTCTGTCTGTCTGTCTGTCTCTCTATCTGTCAGATCCCCTGGAACTGGAGATGGGCCACCATATAGTTGCTGGTAGTTGATCCCAGGTACTCTGGAAGAGGAGACAATGCTGTTAGTTGTTGAGCCCTTTCAGTAGCCCCACCCATCTTTAAATTTTTAGAAGTATATGTGAGGCTGTGTTTATGTACATCATATGCAGACCATACGAGGTTTTTAGATTCTCCAGAATCTGACACCCTCTTCTGGAGTGTCTGAAGACAGCTACATTGTACTTATATCTAATAAATACATAAATAAATAAATAAATAAATATATACATACATAAATAAATAAACATTTTTTAAAAAGGATAAGAAAAAAAGAAAGACCAGGCAGGCCTGCCATCCTTATCTCTGTCTGTCTGTCTGTCTGTCTGATCCACTGGAACGAAAGATGGGCCACCTTATAGTTGCTCATTGTTGATCCCAGGTTCTCTGGAAGAGGAGTCAATGCTGTTAATTATTGAGCCCTTTCTGGGGCCCCACCCATCTTTAAATTTTTAGAACTATATGTGAGGCTGTGTTTATGCACATCATATGCAGACCATAAGAGGGATTTATATTCTCCAGAATCTGACACACTCTTCTGGAGTGACTGAAGACAACTACAGTGTACTTATATCTAATAAATAAATAAATAAATAAATAAATAAATAAATAAATAAATAAATAAATAAACATTTTTTAAAAAGGATAAGAAAGAAAGAAAGAAAGACCAGGCAGGCCTGCCATCCTTATCTCTGTCTATCTGTCTGTCTGTCTGATACCCTGGAACTGGAGATGGGCCACCATATAGTTGCTGGTAGTTGATCCCAGTTTCTCTGCAAGAGGAGACAATGCTGTTAATTGTTGAGCCCATTCTTTGGCCCCACCCATCTTTAAATTTTTAGAAGTATACTTGAGTCTGTGTTTATGTACATCATATGCAGACCATAAGAGGGATTTAGATTTTTCCGAATCTGACACCCTCTTCTGGAGTGTCTGAAGACAGCTAGAGTGTACTTATATCTAATAAATACATAAATAAATAAATAAACATGTTTTTAAAAGGATAAGAAAGAAATAAAAACCAAGCAGGCCTGCCTTCCTTGTCTGTTTGTCTATCTGTCTATCTGATCCCCTGAAACTGGAGATGCGCCACCATATTTTTGCTGGTAGTTGATCCCAGGTTCTCTGGAAGAGGAGACAATGCTGGTATTTGATGAGCCCTTTAAGTGGCCCCACCCATCTTTAAATTTTTAGAAGTATATGTGAGGCTGTGTTTATATACATCATATGCAGACCATAAGAGGGATTTAGATTCTCCGTAATCTGACACCCTCTTCTGGAGTGTCTGAAGACAGCTACTGTGTACTTATATCTAATAAATACATACATAAATAAATAAATAAACATTTTTTAAAAGGATAAGAAGGAAAGAAAGACCAGGTAGGCCTGCCATCCTTATCTCTGTCTGTCAGTCTGTCTGTCTGATCCCCTGGAACTAGAGATGGGCCACCATATAGTTGCTGGTAGTTGATCCCAGGTTCTCTGGAAGAGGAGACAATGCTGTTAATTGTTGAGCCCTTTCAGTGGCCCCACCCATCTTTAAATTTTTAGAAGTATATGTGAGGCTGTGTTTATGTACATTGTATGCAGACCATAAGAGGGATTTAGATTCTCCAGAAACTGATACCCTCTTCTGGAGTGTCTGAAGACATCTACAGTGTACTTATATCTAATAAATAAATAAATAAAGAAAGAAAGAAAGAAAGAAAGAAAGAAAAAAAGAAAGAAAGAAAGAAAGATGTTTTAAAAAGGATAAGAAAGAATGAAAAACCAGACAGGCCTGCCATTCTAGTCTGTCTGTCTGTCTGTCTGTCTGATCCCCTGGAACTGGAGATGGGCCATTATATAGTTGCTGGTAGTTGATCCCAGGTTCTCTGGAAGAGGAGACAATGCTGTTAATTGTTGAGCCCTTTCAGTGGCCCCACACATCTTTAAATTTTTGGAAGTAATTGTGAGTCTGTGCTTATGTACATCATTTGCAGTCCATAAGAGGAATTTAGATTCTCCAGAATCTGACACCCTCTTCCTCAGTGTCTGAAGACAGCTACAGTGTACTTATATCTAATATACATTAATAAATAAATAAACATTTCTTAAAAAGGATAAGAAAGAAAGAAAGACCAGGCAGGCCTGCCATCCTTATCTCTATCTGTCTTTATGTCTGTCTGTCTGTCTGATCCCCTGGAACTGGAGATGGGCCACCATATAGTTGCTGGTAGTTGAACCCAGGTTCTCTGGAAGAGGAGACAATGCTGTTAATTTTTGAGCAGTAAAGTGGCCCCACCCATCTTTAAATTTTTAGAAGTATATGTGAGGCTGTGTTTATGTACCTATTATGCAGACCATAAGAGGGATTTAGATTGTCCAGAATCTGACACCGTCTTCTGGAGTGTCTGAAGACTGCTACCATGTACTTATATCTAATAAATAAATAAATAAATAAATAAATAATCATTTTTTAAAAATGATAAGAAAAAAAGAAAGTCCAGGCAGGCCTGCGTTCCTTAACTCTGTCTGTCTGTCTGTCTGATCCCGGGGAACTGGAGATGGGCCACCATATAGTGGCTGATAGTTGATCCCAGGTTCTCTGGAAGAGGAGACAATGCTGTTAATTGTTGAGCCCTCACCATATTGCAGGTCCTACAAGTATGAATTTTTCAGTGTTTCTCACCATATTCCAGGTACTACTGCGTGATTTTCTCATTTTTCGACTTTTTCAGGGTTTCTCACCATATTGCAAGTCCTACCAGTGTGAATTTCTTATTTTTGGACTTTTTTAGGGTTTCTCACCATATTCCAGCTCCTAGAGTGTGTTTTTGTCATTTTTTGTCTTTTTCACGGTTTCTCATCTTATTCCAAGTCCTATATTGTGATTTTCTCATTTTTTGCCTTTTGCAGGGTTTCTCACCATATTGCAGGTACTACAAGTTTGATTTTCTTATTTTTCGATCTTTCAGGGTTTCTCACCATATTCCAGGTCCTACAGTGTGATTTTCTCATTTTTAGACTTTTTCAGGGTTTCTCACCATATTGGAGGTTCTACAAGTGTGATTTTCTTATTTTTCAACTTTTTCAGGGTTTCTCACCATATTGGAGGTTCTACAAGTGTGATTTTTTTATTTTTCGACTTTTTCAGGGTTTACTCACCATATTCCAGCTTCTACAGTGTATTTTAATCATTTTTTGACTTTTTCACGGTTTCTCATCATATTCTAAATCCTACAGTGTGAATTTCTCATTTTTGGAATTTTTCAGGGGTTTCTCACCATATTGCAGGTACTACAAGTTTGATTTTCTTATTTTTCGACTGTTTTAGTGTTTCTCACCATATTGCAGGTCCAACTGTGTGATTTTCTCATTTTGAGACTTTTTCAATGTTTCTCACCATATTCCAGCTACTACCGTGTGATTTTCTCATTTTTGACTTTTTCAGGGTTTCTCATCATATTCCAAGTCCTAGAGTGTGATTTTTCCAATTTTTCGCCTTTTTCAGAGTTTCTCACCATATTCCAGGTTCCACAGTGTGATTTTCTCATTTTTTGACTTTTTCAGGATTGCTCACCATATTCCATCTTCTACATTGTGATTTTCTCATTTTTCAACTTTTTCAGGGTTTCTCATCTTATTCCAAGTCCTACAGTGAAATTTTCTCATTTTCTGACTTTTTCAGGTTGTCTCATCTTATTCCAAGTCCTACAGTGTGATTTTCTCATTTTTCGACTTTTTCAGGGTTTCTCACCATATTGCAGGTCCTACACGTGTGAATTTCTTATTTTTGGACTTTTTCAGGGTTTCTCACCATATTCCAGGTACTACAGTGTGATTTTCTCATTTTAAGACTTTTTCATGGTCTCTCACAATATTGCATGTCCTACAAGTGTGTATATCTTATTTTTCTACTTTTTAACGGTTTCTCTCCATATTCCATCTCCTACCGTGTACTTTTGTCATTTTTTGTCTTTTTCACGGTTTCTTATTTTATTCCAAGTCCTACAGTGTGATTTTCTCATTTTTTGACTTTTTCAGGGTTTCTCATCATATTCCAAGTCCTACAGTGTGATTTTCTCATTTTTTGACTTTTTCAGGGTTTCTCATCTTATTCCAAGTCCTAGAGTGTGATTTTTCTAATTTTTCAACTTTTTCAGATTTTATCACCATATTCCTTTTACTACAGTTTGATTTTTCTCATTTTTGACTTTTTCAAGGTTTCTCACCATATTCCATGTCCTAAAGTGTGATTTTCTCATTTTTCGACTTTTTCAGGGTTTCTCACCATATTGGAGGTCCTACAAGTGTGGTTTTCTTATTTTTCGACTCTTTCAGGGTTTCTCATCATATTCCAGCTCCTACAGTGTATTATTCTCATTTTTTGACTTTTTCACGGTTTCTCATCATATTCCAAATCCTACAGTGTGATTTTCTCATTTTTGGAATTTTTCAGGGTTTCTTACCATATTGCAGGTACTACAAGTTTGATTTTCTTATTTTTCGACTGTTTCAGTGTTTCTCACCATACTGCAGATCCTATTGTGTGATTTTTCTCATTTTTCGTCTTTTTCAGGGTTTCTCATCATATTCCAAGCCCTACAGTCTGATTTTTCTAATTTTTTTACTTTTTCAGAGTTTCTCAACATATTCCAGGTTCTACAGTGTGATTTTTCTAATTTTTTGAATTTTTCAGGGTTGCTCACCATACTCGATCTTCTACAGTGTGATTTTCTCATTTTTCGACTGTTTCAGGGTTTCTCACAATATTGCAGGTCCTACAAGTGTGAATTTCTTATTTTTGGACTTTTTCAGGGTTTCTCATCATATTCCAAGTCCTATAGTGTGATTTTTGCATTTTGCGAATTTTTCAGGGATTCTCAGCATATTCCGGGTCCTACAGTTTGATTTTCTAATTTTTCATGTTTTTCAGTGTTTCTCACATATCCCAAGTCCTACAGTGTGATTTTCTAATATTAAGACTTTTTCAGGGTCTCTCACCATATTGCATATCCTATAAGTGTGTATTTCTTATTTTTGAACTTTTTCAGGGTTTCTCACAATATTCCAGCTCCTACAGTGTGTTTTTGTCATTTTTTTTTCTTTTTCACGGTTTCTCATCTTATTCCAAGTCCTACAGTGTGATTTTCTCATTTTTCGACTTTTTCAGGGTTTCTCACATTATTGCAGGTCCTACGAGTGTGAATTTCTTATTTTTGGACTTTTTCAGGGTTTCTCACCATATTCCAGCTCCTACAGTGTGTTTTTGTCATTTTTTGTCTTTTTCACGGTTTCTCATCTTATTCCAAGTCCTATATTGTGATTTTCTCATTTTTTGACTTTTTCAGGGTTTCTCACCATATTGCAGGTACTTCAAGTTTGATTTTCTTATTTTTTGATCTTTCAGGGTTTCTCACCATATTCCCGTTCCTACTGTTTGATTTTCTCATTTTTAGACTTTTTCAGGGTTTCTCACCATATTCCAGGTACTACAGTGTGATTTTCTCATTTTTTGACTTTTTCAGGGTTTCTCATCATATTCCAAGTCCTAGAGTGTGATTTTCTCTTTTTTCGACTTTTTTAGAGTTTCTCACCATATTCCAGGTCCTACCGTGTGATTTTCTCATTTTAAGACTTTTTCAGGGTTTCTCAACATATTCCAACTCCTTCAGTGTATTTTTCTCATTTTTCGACTTTTTTAGGGTTTCTCATCTTATTCCAAGTCCTACAGTGTGATTTTCTCATTTTAAGACTTTTTCAGGGTTTCTCAACATATTCCAGGTCCTACAGTGTGATTTTCTCATTTTAAGACTTTTTCAGGGTTTCTCACCATATTGGAGGTTCTACAAGTGTGATTTTCTTATTTTTCGACTTTTTCAGGGTTTACTCACCATATTCCAGCTTCTACAGTGTATTTTAATCATTTTTTGACTTTTTCACGGTTTCTCATCATATTCTAAATCCTACAGTGTGATTTTCTCATTTTTGGAATTTTTTAGGGTTTCTCACCATATTGCAGGTACTACAAGTTTGATTTTCTTATTTTTCGACTGTTTCAGTGTTTCTCACCATATTGCAGGTCCAACTGTGTGATTTTCTCATTTTGAGACTTTTTCAATGTTTCTCACCATATTCCAGCTACTACAGTCTGATTTTCTCATTTTTGACTTTTTCAGGGTTTCTCATCATATTCCAAGTCCTAAGTGTGATTTTCTCTTTTTTCGACTTTTTCAGAGTTTCTCACCATATTCCCGGTCCTACAGCGTGATTTTCTCATTTTTTGACTTTTTCGGATTGCTCACCATATTCCATCTTCTACATTGTGATTTTCTCATTTTTCAACTTTTTCAGGGTTTCTCATCTTATTCCAAGTCCTACAGTGAAATTTTCTCATTTTCTGACTTTTTCAGGTTGTCTCATCTTATTCCAAGTCCTACAGTGTGATTTTCTCATTTTTCGACTTTTTCAGGGTTTCTCACCATATTGCAGGTCCTACAAGTTTGATTTCCTTATTTTTCGACTGTTTCAGTGTTTCTCACCATATTGCAGGTCCAACTGTGTGATTTTCTCATTTTGAGACTTTTTCAATGTTTCTCACCATATTCCAGCTACTACAGTCTGATTTTCTCATTTTTGACTTTTTCAGGGTTTCTCATCATATTCCAAGTCCTAGAGTGTGATTTTTCCAATTTTTCGCCTTTTTCAGAGTTTCTCACCATATTCCAGGTTCCACAGTGTGATTTTCTCATTTTTTGACTTTTTCAGGATTGCTCACCATATTCCATCTTCAACATTGTGATTTTCTCATTTTTCAACTTTTTCAGGGTTTCTCATCTTAATCCAAGTCCTACAGTGAAATTTTCTCATTTTTTGACTTTTTCAGGGTGTCTCATCTTATTCCAAGTCCTACAGTGTGATTTTCTCATTTTTCAACTTTTTCAGGGTTTCTCACCATATTGCAGGTCCTACACGTGTGAATTTCTTATTTTTGGACTTTTTCAGGGTTTCTCACCATATTCCAGGTACTACAGTGTGATTTTCTCATTTAAGACTTTTTCAGGGTCTCTCACCATATTGCATGTCCTACAAGTGTGTATATCTTATTTTTCTACTTTTTAACGGTTTCTCTCCATATTCCATCTCCTACCGTGTACTTTTGTCATTTTTTGTCTTTTTCACGGTTTCTCATTTTATTCCAAGTCCTACAGTGTGATTTTCTCATTTTTTGACTTTTTCAGGGTTTCTCACCATATTGCAGGTCCTACAAGTGTGATTTTCTTATTTTTCGACATTTTCAGAGTTTCTCACCATATTCCAGGTCCTACAGTGTGATTTTCTCATTTTAAGACTTTTTAAGTGTTTCTCACCATATTCCAGGTACTACTGCGTGATTTTCTCATTTTTCGACTTTTTCAGGGTTTCTCACCATATTCCAGGCTACTGCGTGATTTTCTCATGTTTTCGACTTTTTCAGAGTTTCTCACCATATTCCAGGTTCTACTGTGTGATTTTCTCATTTTAATACTTTTTTACCATATTCCAGGTACTACAGTGTGATTTTCTCATTTTTTTACTTTTTCAGGATTTCTCATCACATTCCAAGTCCTAGAGTGTGATTTTTGCTTTTTTCGAATTTTTCAGGGTTTCTCAACATATTCCAGGTCCTACAGTTTGTTATTCTCACTTTTCGTTTTTTTCAGGGTTTCTCACTAGCTTCCAAGTCCTACTGCCTGATTTTCTCATTTTCCGACTTCTTTCAGGGTTTCTCACCATATTCTGGGTCCTACTGCATGAATTTCTCATGTTTTGACTTTTTCAGGGTTTCTCACCATATTCCAAGTCCTAGAGTGTGATATTCTCATTTTTTGACTTTTTCACTGTTTCTCACCATATTCCAGGTCCTACAGTGCGATTTTCTCTTTTTTTAAAATTTTCGGGGTTTCTTACTTATTCCAGGTTCTACATTGTCATTTTCTCATTTTTTGAATATTTCAGGTTTTCTCAACATATTCCAGGTCCTACACTGTCATTTTCTAATTTGCGACTTTTTCAGAGTTTCTCACAATATTCCATGTACTACAGTGTGATTTTTCTCATTTTTTGACTTTTTCAGGGTTTCTCACCATATTCCAAGTCCTACTGTGTGATTTTCTCATTTTTAGACTTTTTCAGTGTTTTCTCACAATATTCCAGGTACTACAGTGTGATTTTCTCATTTTTTGACTTTTTCAGGTTTTCTCATCATATTCCAAATCCTACAGTGTGATTTTCTCTTTTTCTGACTTTTAAAGGGTTTCTTACCATATTCCATGTCCTAGTCTGTAATTGTCTCATTTTCGACTTTTTCAGGGTTTCTCACCATATTGGAGCTCCTACTTGTGTGATTTTCTTATTCTTCGACTTTTTCAGGTTTTCTCACCACATTCCAACTCCTACAGTATATTTTTCTCATTTTTGACTTTTTCATGGTTTCTCATTATATTCCAAATCCTACAGTGTGATTTTTTCATTTTTCGACTTTTTCAGGGTTTCTCACCATATTGCAGGTACTTCAAATTTGATTTTCTTATATTTCGACTGTTTCACGGTTTCTCTCCATATTTCAGGTCCTACTGTGTGATTTTCTCATTTTTTGAATTTTTCAGTGTTTCTCACCAAATTCCAGGTCCTACTGTGTGTTTTTCTCATTTTTCGACTTTTTCAGGGTTTCTCACCATATTGGAGGTCCTACAATTGTGATTTTCTAATTTTTTAACCTTTTCAGGGTTTCTCTCCATATTCCAGTTCCTATAGTGTATTTTTCTTATTTTTTTACTTTTTCACGGTTTCTCATCATATTCGAAGTCCTACAGTGTGATTTTCTCATTTTTCGACTTTTTCAGGGTTTCTCACCATATTTCAGGTACTACAAGTTTTATCTTATTTTTAGACTTTTTCAGTGTTTCTCACCATATTCCATGTACTACAGTGTGATTTTCTCATTTTTCGTCTTTTTCAGGGTTTCTCACCATATTCCAAGTCCTACAGTGTGATATTCTCATTTTTCGACTTTTTCAGTGTTTCTCACCATATTGCATGTACTACAAGTTTTATTTTCTTATTTTTGGACTGTTTCAGGGTTTCTCACCATATTCCAGGTCCTACAGTGTGATTTTCTCATTTTAATACTTTTTTAGTGTTTCTCACCATATACCAGGTACTATAGTGTGATTTTCTCATTTTTTGAATTTTTCAGGGTTTCTCATCATATTCCAAGTCCTACAGTGTGATTTTCTCATTTTAAGACTTTTTCAGGGTCTCTCACCATATTGCAAGTCCTACAAGTCCTACAAGTTTGTATTTCTTTCTTTTTTTTTTTTTTTGGCTTTTTTCAGGACTTCTCAACATATTCCAGCTCCTACAGTGTCATTTTCTCATTTTTCGACATTTTTAGGGTTTCTTTCCATATTCTAGGTCCTACAGTGTGATTTTCTCATTTTAAGACTTTTTCTGTGTTTCTCATCATATTCTGGGTCCAAGTCCATGATTTTCTCATTTTTCGACTTTTTCAGGGTTTCTCACCATATTCCAGGTCCTACAGTGTGATTTTCTCATTTTAAGACTTTTTCTGTGTTTCTCATCATATTCTGGGTCCTAGTCCATGATTTTCTCATTTTTCGACTTTTTCAGGGTTTCTCACCATATTCCAACTCCTACAGTGTGATTTTCTCATTCTTCGACTTTTTCAGGGTTTCTCACCATATTGCAGGTCCTACAAGTGTGAATTTCTTATTTTTGGACTTTTTCAGGGTTTCTCACCATATTCAAGCTCCCTACAGTGTGTTTTTGTCATTTTTTTCTCTTTTTCACAGATTCTCATCTTATTCCAAGTCCTATATTGTGATTTTCTCATTTTTTGACTTTTTCAGGGTTTCTCACCATATTACAGGTACTACAAGTTTGATTTTCTTATTTTTCGATATTTCAGGGTTTCTCACCATATTCCAGGTCCTACAGTGTGATTTTCTCATTTTAAGACTTTTTCAGGGTTTCTCAACATATTCCAACTCCTTCAGTGTATTTTTCTCATTTTTCGACTTTTTTAGGGTTTCTCATCTTATTCCAAGTCCTATAGTGTGATTTTCTCATTTTAAGACTTTTTCAGGGTTTCTCAACATATTGGAGGTTCTACAAGTGTGATTTTCTTATTTTTCGACTTTTTCAGGGTTTACTCACCATATTCCAGCTTCTACAATATATTTTTTCATTTTTTGACTTTTTCAGTGTTTCTCATCATATTCTAAATCTTACAGTGTGATTTTCTCATTTTTGGAATTTTTCAGGGTTTCTCACCATATTGCAGGGACTACAAGTTTGATTTTCTTATTTTTCGACTGTTTCAGTGTTTCTCACCATATTGCAGATCCAACTGTGTGATTTTCTCATTTTGAGACTTTTTCAATGTTTCTCACCATATTCCAGCTACTACAGTCTGATTTTCTCGTTTTTGACTTTTTCAGGGTTTCTCATCATATTCCAAGTCCTAGAGTGTGATTTTTCCAATTTTTCGCCTTTTTCAGAGTTTCTCACCATATTCCAGGTTCCACAGTGTGATTTTCTCATTTTTTGACTTTTTCAGGATTGCTCACCATATTCCATCTTCTACATTGTGATTTTCTCATTTTTTAACTTTTTCAGGGTTTCTCAACTTATTCCAAGTCCTACAGTGTGATTTTCTCATTTTTCGACTTTTTCAGGGTTTCTCACCATATTGCAGGTCCTACACGTGTGAATTTCTTATTTTTGGACTTTTTCAGGGTTTCTCACCATATTCCAGGTACTACAGTGTGATTTTCTCATTTTAAGAGTTTTTCAGGGTCTCTCACCATATTGCATGTCCTACAAGTGTGTATATCTTATTTTTCTACTTTTTAACGGTTTCTCTCCATATTCCATCTCCTACCGTGTACTTTTGTCATTTTTTGTCTTTTTCACGGTTTCTCATTTTATTCCAAGTCCTACAGTGTGATTTTCTCATTTTTTGACTTTTTCAGGGTTTCTCACCATATTGCAGGTCCTACAAGTGTGAATTTCTTATTTTTCGACATTTTCAGAGTTTCTCACCATATTCCAGGTCCTACAGTGTGATTTTCTCATTTTAAGACTTTTTCAGTGTTTCTCACCATATTCCAGGTACTACTGCGTGATTTTCTCATTTTTCGACTTTTTCAGGGTTTCTCACCATATTGCAAGTCCTACAAGTGTGAATTTCTTATTTTTGGACTTTTTTAGGGTTTCTCACCATATTCCAGCTCCTACAGTGTGTTTTTGTCATTTTTAGACTTTTTCAGGGTTGCTCACCATATTCCAGGTACTACAGTGTGATTTTCTCATTTTTTTGACTTTTTCAGGGTTTCTCATCATATTCCAAGTCCTAGAGTGTGATTTTCTCTTTTTTCGACTTTTTCAGAGTTTCTCACCATATTCCAGGTCCTACAGTGTGATTTTCTCATTTTTTGACTTTTTCAGGATTGCTCACCATACTCCATCTTCTACATTGTGATTTTCTCATTTTTCAACTTTTTCAGGGTTTCTCATCTTATTCCAAGTCCTACAGTGAAATTTTCTCATTTTTTGACTTTTTCATGGTGTCTCATCTTATTCCAAGTCCTACAGTGTGATTTTCTCATTTTTCGACTTTTTCAGGGTTTCTCACCATATTGCAAGTCCTACAAGTGTGAATTTCTTATTTTTGGACTTTTTTAGGGTTTCACACTATATTCCAGCTCCTACAGTGTGTTTTTGTCATTTTTTGTCTTTTTCACGGTTTCTCATCTTATTCCAAGTCCTATATTGTGATTTTCTCATTTTTTGACTTTTTCAGGTTTTCTCACCATATTGCAGGTACTACAAGTTTGATTTTCTTATTTTTCGATCTTTCAGGGTTTCTCACCATATTCCAGGTCCTACTGTTTGATATTCTCATTTTTAAACTTTTTCAGGGTTTCTCACCATATTCAAGGTACTACAGTGTGATTTTCTCATTTTTTGACTTTTTCAGGGTTTCTCATCATATTCCAAGTCCTAGAGTGTGATTTTCTCTTTTTTTGACTTTTTCAGAGTTTCTCACCATATTCCAGGTCCTACCGTGTGATTTTCTCATTTTAAGACTTTTTCAGGGTTTCTCAACATATTCCAACTCCTTCAGTGTATTTTTCTCATTTTTCGACTTTTTTAGGGTTTCTCATCTTATTCCAAGTCCTACAGTGTGATTTTCTCATTTTAAGACTTTTTCAGGGTTTCTCAACATATTCCAGGTCCTACAGTGTGATTTTCTCATTTTTCGACTTTTTCAGGGTTTCTCACCATATTGGAGGTTCTACAAGTGTGATTTTCTCATTTTTCGACTTTTTCAGGGTTTACTCACCATATTCCAGCTTCTACAGTGTATTTTTCTCATTTTTTGACTTTTTTCACGGTTTCTCATCATATTCTAAATCCTACAGTGTGATTTTCTCATTTTTGGAATTTTTTAGGGTTTCTCACCATATTGCAGGTACTACAAGTTTGATTTTCTTATTTTTCGACTGTTTCAGTGTTTCTCACCATATTGCAGGTCCAACTGTGTGATTTTCTCATTTTGAGACTTTTTCAATGTTTCTCACCATATTCCAGCTACTACAGTCTGATTTTCTCATTTTTGACTTTTTCAGGGTTTCTCATCATATTCCAAGTCCTAGAGTGTGATTTTTCCAATTTTTCGCCTTTTTCAGAGTTTCTCACCATATTCCAGGTTCCACAGTGTGATTTTCTCATTTTTTGACTTTTTCAGGATTGCTCACCATATTCCATCTTCTACATTGTGATATTCTCATTTTTCAACTTTTTCAGGGTTTCTCATCTTATTCCAAATCCTACAGTGTGATTTTCTCATTTTTCGACTTTTTCAGGGTTTCTCACCATATTGCAGGTCCTACACGTGTGAATTTCTTATTTTTGGACTTTTTCAGGGTTTCTCACCATATTCCAGGTACTACAGTGTGATTTTCTCATTTTAAGAGTTTTTCAGGGTCTCTCACCATATTGCATGTCCTACAAGTGTGTATATCTTATTTTTCTACTTTTTAACGGTTTCTCTCCATATTCCATCTCCTACCGTGTACTTTTGTCATTTTTTGTCTTTTTCACGGTTTCTCATTTTATTCCAAGTCCTACAGTGTGATTTTCTCATTTTTTGACTTTTTCAGGGTTTCTTACCATATTGCAGGTCCTACAAGTGTGAATTTCTTATTTTTCGACATTTTCAGAGTTTCTCACCATATTCCAGGTCCTACAGTGTGATTTTCTCATTTTAAGACTTTTTCAGTGTTTCTCACCATATTCCAGGTACTACTGCGTGATTTTCTCATTTTTCGACTTTTTCAGGGTTTCTCACCATATTGCAAGTCCTACAAGTGTGAATTTCTTATTTTTGGACTTTTTTAGGGTTTCTCACCATATTCCAGCTCCTACAGTGTGTTTTTGTCATTTTTAGACTTTTTCAGGGTTGCTCACCATATTCCAGGTACTACAGTGTGATTTTCTCATTTTTCGACTTTTTCAGGGTTTACTCACCATATTCCAGCTTCTACAGAGTATTTTTCTCATTTTTTGACTTTTTTCACGGTTTCTCATCATATTCTAAATCCTACAGTGTGATTTTCTCATTTTTGGAATTTTTTAGGGTTTCTCACCATATTGCAGGTACTACAAGTTTGATTTTCTTATTTTTCGACTGTTTCAGTGTTTCTCACCATATTGCAGGTCCAACTGTGTGATTTTCTCATTTTGAGACTTTTTCAATGTTTCTCACCATATTCCAGCTACTACAGTCTGATTTTCTCATTTTTGACTTTTTCAGGGTTTCTCATCATATTCCAAGTCCTAGAGTGTGATTTTTCCAATTTTTCGCCCTTTTCAGAGTTTCTCACCATATTCCAGGTTCCACAGTGTGATTTTCTCATTTTTTGACTTTTTCAGGATTGCTCACCATATTCCATCTTCTACATTGTGATATTCTCATTTTTCAACTTTTTCAGGGTTTCTCATCTTATTCCAAATCCTACAGTGTGATTTTCTCATTTTTCGACTTTTTCAGGGTTTCTCACCATATTGCAGGTCCTACACGTGTGAATTTCTTATTTTTGGACTTTTTCAGGGTTTCTCACCATATTCCAGGTACTACAGTGTGATTTTCTCATTTTAAGAGTTTTTCAGGGTCTCTCACCATATTGCATGTCCTACAAGTGTGTATATCTTATTTTTCTACTTTTTAACGGTTTCTCTCCATATTCCATCTCCTACCGTGTACTTTTGTCATTTTTTGTCTTTTTCACGGTTTCTCATTTTATTCCAAGTCCTACAGTGTGATTTTCTCATTTTTTGACTTTTTCAGGGTTTCTTACCATATTGCAGGTCCTACAAGTGTGAATTTCTTATTTTTCGACATTTTCAGAGTTTCTCACCATATTCCAGGTCCTACAGTGTGATTTTCTCATTTTAAGACTTTTTCAGTGTTTCTCACCATATTCCAGGTACTACTGCGTGATTTTCTCATTTTTCGACTTTTTCAGGGTTTCTCACCATATTGCAAGTCCTACAAGTGTGAATTTCTTATTTTTGGACTTTTTTAGGGTTTCTCACCATATTCCAGCTCCTACAGTGTGTTTTTGTCATTTTTAGACTTTTTCAGGGTTGCTCACCATATTCCAGGTACTACAGTGTGATTTTCTCATTTTTCGACTTTTTCAGGGTTTACTCACCATATTCCAGCTTCTACAGAGTATTTTTCTCATTTTTTGACTTTTTTCACGGTTTCTCATCATATTCTAAATCCTACAGTGTGATTTTCTCATTTTTGGAATTTTTTAGGGTTTCTCACCATATTGCAGGTACTACAAGTTTGATTTTCTTATTTTTCGACTGTTTCAGTGTTTCTCACCATATTGCAGGTCCAACTGTGTGATTTTCTCATTTTGAGACTTTTTCAATGTTTCTCACCATATTCCAGCTACTACAGTGTGATTTTCTCATTTTTGACTTTTTCAGGGTTTCTCATCATATTCCAAGTCCTAGAGTGTGATTTTTCCAATTTTTCGCCTTTTTCAGAGTTTCTCACCATATTCCAGGTTCCACAGTGTGATTTTCTCATTTTTTGACTTTTTCAGGATTGCTCACCATATTCCATCTTCTACATTGTGATATTCTCATTTTTCAACTTTTTCAGGGTTTCTCATCTTATTCCAAGTCCTACAGTGTGATTTTCTCATTTTTCGACTTTTTCAGGGTTTCTCACCATATTGCAGGTCCTACACGTGTGAATTTCTTATTTTTGGACTTTTTCAGGGTTTCTCACCATATTCCAGGTACTACAGTGTGATTTTCTCATTTTAAGAGTTTTTCAGGGTCTCTCACCATATTGCATGTCCTACAAGTGTGTATATCTTATTTTTCTACTTTTTAACGGTTTCTCTCCATATTCCATCTCCTACCGTGTACTTTTGTCATTTTTTGTCTTTTTCACGGTTTCTCATTTTATTCCAAGTCCTACAGTGTGATTTTCTCATTTTTTGACTTTTTCAGGGTTTCTTACCATATTGCAGGTCCTACAAGTGTGAATTTCTTATTTTTCGACATTTTCAGAGTTTCTCACCATATTCCAGGTCCTACAGTGTGATTTTCTCATTTTAAGACTTTTTCAGTGTTTCTCACCATATTCCAGGTACTACTGCGTGATTTTCTCATTTTTCGACTTTTTCAGGGTTTCTCACCATATTGCAAGTCCTACAAGTGTGAATTTCTTA
>NW_028228163.1:0-31530 GCF_978045245.1 Mus caroli | reverse complement strand
ACTGTAGGATCCAGAATATGTCAAGAAACCCGGAAAAACGTGGAAAATTAAAAATACAGGCTGTAGGACCCAGAATATGGCGAGAAATCCTGGAAAAAGTAGAAAATTAAAGAGTCACACTGAAGGACCCCGAATACGGCAAGAAAATCTGAAAAAGGTGGAAAATTTGAAAATCAAACTGTAGGACCCAAAATAACGAAAACACTTGAAAAACGTGGAAAATGATAAAATCACATTGTGGGAACCAGAATATGACAAAAAAACTTAAAAAACTGGAAAATTAAAAATTCACACTGTAGGACCCAGAATATGTTGAGAAACACTGAAAATCTTGGAAAATTAAAAATTCACACTGTAGGATGAAGAATATGGCGAGAAATCCTGAAAAAAGTAGAAAATTAAAAACTCACTCTGAAGGACCCAAATATGCCGAGAAAACCTGAAAAAGGTGGAAAATGAGAAAATCACACAGTAGGACCCGGAATATGACGAAAAATACTTTAAAATGTGGAAAATTAAAAATTCACAATGTAGGACCCAGAATATGGCGAGAAACCATGAAAAAAGTGGAAAAATAAAAATTCACACTGAAGGACATGGAATATGTCGAGAAAACCAGAAAAACATGGAAAATTAATAACTCACACTCAAGGATTCGGAATATGGCAAGAAACCCTGAAAAATGTGGAAAATTAAAAACTCACTCAGAAAGACCTGGAATATGGCCAGAAACCCTGAAAAACATGGAAGGACGCAGAATATGGCGAGAAAATACTGAAAAACATGAAAAATTAAAAATTCACACTGTAGGACGCAAAATAAGTTGAGAAACCCAGAAAAACATGGAAAATTAAAAATTCACACTGATGGGCCTGAAATATGATGAAAAACCCTGAAAAACATGGAAAATTAAATATTCACACTATGAGACCCAGAATATGGCGAGAAACACTGAAAAACGTGGAAAATTAAAAATTCACACTGTAGGACCAGAATTTGGCAAGAAACCTTGAAAAACGTGGAAAGTAAAAAATTGCCAATGTAGGACCCAGAATATGCAGAGAAAACGAGAAAATGGTGGAAAATGAGAAAATCACACTGTAGGACACAGAATATGACGAAAAAAACATGGAAAATTTAAAATTCACACTGTTGGACGCAGAATATCGCAAGACACCCTGAAAAAATTAGAAAATTAAAAACTCAAACTGAAGGACCCCGAATATGCTAAGAAAACCTGAAAAAGGTGGAAAATGAGAAAATCACACAGTAGGACCCGGACTATGACGAAAAATACTTAAAAACGTGGAAAATTAAATATTCACAACCAGAATATGTTGAAAAACCCTGAAAAACGTGAAAAATTTAAAATTCACACTGAAGGACACAGTATATGGCAAGACACCCTGAAAAAATAGAAAATTAAAAACTCTCACTGAAGGACCCAGAAGTATGCCGAGAAACCTGAAAAAGTTGGAAAAATGAAATTCAAACTGTAGGACCCAGAATATGGCAAGAAACACTGAAAATCTTGGAATATTAAAAATTCACAATGTAGGATGAAGAATATGGCGAGAAACCCTGAAAAAATTAGAAAATTAAAAACTCACACTGAAGGACCCCGAATATGTGGAGGAAAACCTGAAAAAGGTGGAAAATGAGAAAATCACACTGTAGGACCCAGAATATGCCGAGAAACCCTGAAAAACGTGGAAAATTAAAAATACACTCTTTAGGACCCAGAATATGGCAAGAAACCCTGAAAAAAGTAGAAAATTACAAACTCACACTGAAGGATCCCGAAATATGGCGAAAAAACATGAAAAAAGTAGAAAATTAAAAACTCACACTGAAGGACCCCGAATATGTGGAGAAAACCTGAAAAAGGTGGAAAATGAGAAAACCACACAGTAGGACCCGGAATATGACCAAAAATACTTAAAAACGTTGAAAATTAAATATTCACACTGTAGGACACAGAATATGGCAAGAAATCCTGAAAAACGTGAAAAAATTAAAATTCACACTGTAGGGCACAGAATATGGCGAGAAACCCTGAAAAAAGTAGAAAATTAAAAAGTCACACTAAAGGAGCCCGAAAATGGCGAGAAAACCTGAAAATGTTGGAAAATGAGAAAATCACACTCTATGACCCAGAATTGCGAAAAAACTTGTAAAAAGTGGAAAATGAGAAAATCACACTGTCGGACCCTG
The DNA here is from genome assembly GCF_978045245.1 of Mus caroli. Taxonomy (NCBI): domain Eukaryota; kingdom Metazoa; phylum Chordata; class Mammalia; order Rodentia; family Muridae; genus Mus; species Mus caroli. Next base: position 29,316 of record NW_028228163.1, on the reverse strand, counting down.
AATATGCCGAGAAACCCTGAAAAAAGCAGAAAATTAAAAATTCACACTGAAGGATTCAGAATTTTTGGAGTTAAGCTGAAAAGGGTGGAAAATGAGAAAATCACACTGTAGGACCCGGAATATGACGAAAAAACTTGAAAAACATGGAAAACGAGAAAAATCACACCTTAGGATCCAGAATATGTCGAGAAAACATGAAAAACTTGGAAAATTAAAAATACACGCTATAGGACCCAGAATATGGTGAAAAACCCTGAAAAAGGAGAAAATTAAAACTCAGATTGAAGGACCCTGAATATGGCGAGAAAACCTGAAAAAGTTTGAAAATGAGAAAATCATACTGTGAGAAAAAACTTGAAAAACGTGGAAAATGAGAAAATCACACTGTGGGCCTAGAATATGACGAAAAAAAGTTTAAAAAAATTGGAAAATTAAAAATTTACACTGTAGGACCCAGAATATGGCAAGAAACACTGAAAAACGTGGAAAATAAAAAATTCACACTGAAGGACCTGGAATATGTCCAGAAAACCTGAAAAACTTGGAAAATTATCAACTCACACTGAAGGATCCGGAATATGGCGAGAAACCCTGAAAAATGTGGAAAATTAACAACTCACTCAAAAAGACCTGGAATATGGCCAGAAACCCTGAAAAACGTGGAAGGATGCAGAATATGGTGAGAAATCCTGAAAAACGTGGAATTTTAAAATTTCCCACTGTAGGACCCAAAATATGTTGAGAAACCCTGAAAAACGTGGAAAATTAAAAATTCACACTGAAGGACCTGGAATATGGCGAGAAAACCAGAAAAAAATGGAAAATTAAAACTCCCACTGAAGGACCTAGAATATGGCAAAAAACGCTGAAAAAGGTGGAAAATGAGAAAATCACACTGTAGGACCCAGCATTGCGAAAAAACTTGAAAAACGGGGAAAATGTGAAAATCACTGCAGGACCCAGAATATGCCGAGAAACCCTGAAAAACCTGGAAAATTAAAAATTCACATTGAAGGACCTGGAATATGGTGAGAAAACCTGAAAAAGGTGGAAAATGAGAAAATCACATGTAGGACACAGAATATGCAGAGAAACCCTAAAAAATGTGCAAAATTAAACATACACGCTGTAGGACCCAGAATATGGCGAGAAACCATGAAAAAAGTGGAAAATTAAAAACTCACACTGAAGGACCTAAAATATGATGAAAACCCTGAAAAATGTAGAAAATTAAAAACTCACACTGTAGGACCTGGAATATGACAGAAAAGCTGAAAAAAGTAGAAAATAAAAACTCACACTAAAGGACCCGGAATATGGCGAGAAAACCTGAAAAAGGTGGAAAATGAGAAAATCACACTGTAGGACCAAGAATTACAAAAAACTTGAAAAACCTGGAAATAAGAAAATCACACTGCAGGACCCAGAATATGCTGAGATCCCTGAAAAACATGGAAAATTAAAAATTTACGCTGTAGGACCCAGAATATGGGGAGAAACCATGAAAAAAGTAGAAAATTAAAAACCCACACTGAAGGACCCCTAATATGGCGAAAAAACTTGGATATGTGGAAAATGAGAAAATCACATTGTAGGACCCAGTATATGCTGAGAAACCCTGAAAAACGTGAAAATTAAAAATTTGCACTGTGGGACACAAAATATGACGAGAAACCATGAAAAAAGTGGAAAATTCATATGGTATTTCCCAGAATATGGCGAGAAATACTGAAAAACGAGGAAAATTAAAATTTCACACTGAAGGACCGGTAATATGGCCAGAAAACCTGAAAAATGTGGAAATGAGAAAATCACACTGTAAGACCCAGAATATCACGAAAAAAAAACTGAAAAACGTGGAAAATTAAAAATACAAACTGTAGGACCCAGAATATAGCGAAAAACCCTGAATAAAGTAGAAAATTAAAAACTCACACTGAAGGACCCCAAATATGGCGAGAAAACCTGAAAATTGTGGAAAATGAAAAAAATCACACTGAACAACCCAGAATTATAAAAAACTTGAAAAACATGGAAAATGAGAAAATCACAGTGGAGTACTCAGAATATGCCGAGAAACACTGAAAAACATAAAAATTAAAAATTCACACTTTCGAACACAGAATATGGCGAGAAACCATGAAAAAATTTGAAAATTAAAAATTCACACTGTATTACCCAGAATATGTCGAGAAATAATGTAAAACAGGAAAAATTAAAAAGTCACACGGAAGGACCTGGAATATGGCAAGAAAACCTGAAAAACATGGAACTGAGAAAATCACACTGTAAGACCCAGAATATGACGAAAAACCGTGAAAAATGTGGAAAATTAAAATTTGACACTGAAGGACCTGGAATATGGCAAGAAAACCTGAAAAACATGGAAATGAGAAAATTACACTGTAAGACCCAGAATATAACGAAAAAACCTGAAAAACGTGGAAAATAAAAAATTCACAGTGAAGGACGCCGAATATGGCGAGAAAACCTGAAGAAGGTGGAAAATGAGAATAATCACACTGTAGGACCCAAAATTGCAAAAAAACATGAAAAACGTCAAAATAAGAAAATCACACTGTAGGACCCAGAATATGGCCATACCCTGAAAAAAAGCAGATAATTACAAACTCACACTGAAGGACCCCCAATATGGCGAGAAAACCTGAAATAGGTGGAAATTGAGTAAATCACACTGCAGGACCCAGAATTATGAAAAAATATGAAAAACGAGGAAAATGAGAAAATCACACTGCAGGACCGAGAATATGCCGAGAAATCCTGAACAATGTGAAAATTAAAAATTCACAGTATCTGACCCAGAATATGGCGAGAAACCCTGAAAAAGTAGAAAATTTAAAATTCACAGTGATGGACCCCAAATATGGCGAGAAAACCTGAAAAAGGTGGAAAATGAGAAAATCACACAGTAGGACCCAGAATTACGAAAAGACTTGAAAAACGTGGAAAATGAGAAAATCACACTTCAGGACCCAGAATATGCTGAGAAATGCTGAAAAACCTGAAAATAAAAAATTCACAAGTCGGATCCAGAATACGGCAAGGAACCTTGAAAAAAGTGGAAAATGAGAAAAACACACTCTATTACCAAGAATATGGCAAGAAATACTAAAAAACGTGGAAAAGTAAAAATTCACACTGAAGGACCTGGAAAATGGCAAGAAAACCTGAAAAAAAGGAGAATTAAAAACTCACACTTAAGGACCCAGAATATGGCGAGAAAACCTGAAAAACAAGGAAAATTAAAAACTCACACTGAAGGACCCAGAATATGGCTAGAAAACCTGAAAAAAGTAGAAAATTAAAAATTCACACTGAAGAAACCCGAATAGAGCGAGAAAACCTGAAAAGGGTGGAAAATGAGAATAATCATAATGCAGGACCCAGAATTGTGAAAAAAAAAAAAAACATGAAAAAAGTCGAAAACGAGAAAATCACACGGTAGGAACCAGAATATGCCGAGAAAACCTGAAAAACATGGAAAATTAAAAATACACGCTGTAAGACCCAGAATATGGTGAAAAACCCTGAAAAAAGTAGAAAATTAAAAGCTCACACTGAAGGACCCCAAATATGACGAAAAAAACCTGAAAAAGGTAGAAATTGAGAAAAACACACTGTAGGAACCAGAATTACGAAAAAACTTGAAAAACTTGGAAAATTAGAATATCACACTGCAGGACCCAGAATATGCTGAGAAACCCTGAAAAACATCAAAATTAAAAAATCTAACTTTTGGACGAGATATGTCGAGAAACCATGAAAAAAGTGGAAAATTAAAAATTCACACTGTTTTACCCAGAAAGAATATGGCAAGAAACCCTGAAAAACGTGAAAAATTTTAAATTCACACTGTAGGACGCAAAATATGGCCAGAAACCCTAAAAAAAGTAAAAAAATTAATATATCACACTGAAGGACCCCGGATATGGCGAGAAAACCAGAAAAAGTTGGATTATGAGAAAATCACACCTTAGGACCCAGGATTGCGAAAAAATTGAAAAACGGGGAAAATGAGAAAATCACACTGTAGGACCCAGAATATGCCGAGAAACCCTGAAAAACGTGGAAAATTAAAAATACACGCTGTAGGACCCAGAATATGGCAACAAACACTGAAAAAAGAGTAGATAATTAGAAACTCACACTGAAGGACCACGAATATGGCGAGAAAACCTGAAAAAGGTGGAAAATGGGAAAATCGCAATGTAGGACCCAGAATATGCCGAGAAACCCTGAAAAACGTGAAAATTAAAAATTCACAATGTCAGACAAAGAATATGGCAAGAAACCGTGAAAAAAGTGGAAATGAGAAAATCACACTGTATTACCAAGAATATGTTGAGAAAACCTGAAAAATGAGGAAAATTAAACACTCACACTGAAGGACCCAGAATATGGCGAGAAACCATGAAAAAATGGAAAATTAAAAACTCACACTGAAGGACCAGAAATATGATGAAAAACCCTGAAATATGTGGAAAATTAAAAAAATCACACTGTAGGACCTGGAATATGACAGAAAAGCTGAAAAAAGTAGAAAATGAAAACTCACACTAAAGGACCCGGAATATGGCGAAAAAAGCTGAAAAATGTTGAAAATGAGAAAATCACACTGTAGGACCAAGAATTACGAAAAAACTTGTAAAACGGGAAAATGAGAAAAGCACACTATATGACCCAGAATATGCCGAGAAACCCTGAAAAACATCGAATATTAAAAATACACGCTGTAGGACCCAAAATAAGGCAAGAAACCCTGAAAAAAGTAGATAATTAAAAACTCTCACTGAAGGACCCGGAATATGGTGAGAAAACCTGAAAAAGGTGGAAAATGAGAAAATCACACTGTAGGACCCAGAATATGCCAACAAACCCTAAAAAATCTGAAAATTCATAATTCACACTGTCGGACCCAGAATATGGCGAGAAACCATGAAAAAAGTGGAAAACTTAAAACTCACACTGAAGAACCGTGAATATGATGAAAACCCTGAAAAATGTAGAAAATTAAAAACTCACACTGTAGGACCTGGAATATGACAGAAAAGCTGAAAAAAGTAGAAAATAAAAACTCACACTGAAGGACCCCAAATATGGCTAGAAAACCTGAAAAATGTGCAAAATTAGAAAATCACACTGCAGGACCCAGAATATGCCGAGAAACCCTGAAAAACGTGAAAATTAAAAATTCACACTGTTGGACACAGAATATGGCGAGAAATACTGAAAAACGTGGAAAATTAAAAATTCAAACTGAAGAAACTGCAATATGGCAAAAAAAAAAAACTGGAAAACGTGGAAATGAGAAAAGTACACTGAATATGACCAAAAAAACCTGAAAAACGTGCAATATTAAAAATTCACAATTAAGGACCCGGAGAATGGCGAGAAAACCTGAAAAACGTGGAAAATTAAAAATTAACACTGAAGGACCTGGAATATGGTGAGAAAAACTGAAAAATTAGAAAATAAAAAACTCACACTGAAGGACCCCAAATATGGCAAGAAAACCTGAAAAAAGTAGCAAATTAAAAATTCACACTGAAGGACCCAGAATATGGCAATAAAACCTGAAAAACGAGGAAAATTAAAAACTCACACTGAAGGACCCAGAATATGGTGAGAAAACATAAAAAAGTAGAAAATTAAAAATTCACACTGAAGGACCCCGAATATGGTGAGAAAACCTGAAATGTGGAAAATGAGAAAATCGCATTGTAGAACACAGAATATGCTGACAAACCCTGAAAAACATGAAAATTAAAAACTCACACTGTCGGACACAGAATATGGCGAGAAACCATGAAAAAAATGGAAATTTAAAAATTCACACTTTACCCAGTATATGGTATGATATTCTGAAAAACCTGAACAATTATAAATTCACAATGAAGTACCTGGAATATGGCAAGAAAACCTGAAAAACGTGGAAATGAGAAAATTACACAGTAGGACCCATAATATGACGAAAAAAATTGAGAAACGAGGAAAATTAAAAATTCACACTGAAGGACCCGTAATATGGCGAGAAAACCTGAAAAACGAGGAAAATTAAAAACCTGAAAAAGGTTGAAAATGAGAAAATCACACTGTGGGACCCAGAATATGGCGAGAAATCCTGAAAAAGTAGAAATTAAAAAACACACACTGAAAGACCACGAATATGGCGATAAAGCCTGAAAAACGTGGAAATGAGAAAATCACAATGTAGAACCAGAATGTGAGGAAGAAACCTGAAAAACGTGGAAAATTAAAAATTCACACTGTAGGACCCAGAATATGGCGAGAAACACTGAAAAATATTGAAAATTAAAAATTCACACTATATGACCAGAATATGGCAAGAAACCTTGAAAAACGTGGAAAATTAAAAATTCACACTATATTACCCAGAATATGGCGAGAAATACTGAAAAACGTGGAAAATTAAAAATTCACACTGAAGGACCTGGAATATGGTAGGAAAATCTGAAAAACGTGGAAATGAGAAAATCACACTGTAGGACCAAGGATATGACAAAAAAAAACCTGAAACACGTGGCAAATTAAAAATTCACACTGAAGGACTCCGACTATGGCGAGAAAACCTGAAAAAGGTTGAAAATGAGAATAATCACACTTTAGGAGCCAGAATTGCAAAAAAAAAAAAAAAAAAAAAAAAAAACTTGAAAATCTTCGAAAATGAGAAAATCACACTCTAGGTCCCAGAATATGCCGAGAAACCCTGAAAAAACTACAAAATTACAAACTTAAACTGAATAACCCCAGATATGGAGAGAAAACCTGAAAAAGGAGGAAAATGAGAAAATCACACTGTAGGACCCAGAATTACGAAAAAAACTTGAAAAACCTGGAAAATAAAAATTCACATTGAAGAACCCGGAATATGGTGATGAAACCTAAAATCGAGGAAAATTCAAAACTCACACTGTAGACTAGGAATATGGCCAGATACACTGAAAAATGGGGAAAATGAAAAATTCACACTGTAGGACCCAGAATATGGCGAGAAACCCTGAAATAAGTAGGAAATTAAAAACTCTCAGTGAAGGACCTGGAATATGGCGAGAAAACCTGAAAAAGGTGGAAAATGAGAAAATTACATGGTAAGACCCAGAAATGTGAAAAAACTTGAAAAAAGTGGAAAATGTGAAAATCACACTGTAGGACCCAGAATATGCCTAGAAACACTGAAAAACGTGGAACATTAAAAATACACGCATTAGGACCCAGAATATGTCGAGAAACCCTGAAAAAAGTAGAAAATTAAAAACCCACACTGAAGGATCGCGAATATGATGAAAAAACCTGAAAAACGTGGAAATGAGAAAATCACACTGTAGGACCGAGAATATGACGAAAAAACTTGAAAAACATGGAAAATTAAAAATTCACACTGAAGGACCCGTATATGGCGAGAAAACCTGAAAAAAGTAGATAATTAAAAATTCACACTGAAGGACCCCGAATATGGGGAGAAAACCTGAAATAGGTGGAAAATGAGAATAATCACACTGTAGGATCAAGAATTGAGAAAAAACATGAAAAAAGTCAAAAATGAGAAAATCACACTGTAGGATCAAGAATATGCTGAGAAACACTGAAAAACGTGGAAAATTAAAAATACATGCTGAAGGACCCAGAATATGGCGAGAAACCGTGAAAAAAGTAGAAAATTAAAAACTCACACTGGAGGATCCCAAATATGGCGAGAAAACCTGAAAAGAATAGAAAATTAAAAATTCACACTGAAGAACCCCGAATATGGCAAGAAAACCTGAAAAAAGTAGAAAATTAAAAACTTACACTGTCAGACCCAGAATATGGCAAGAAACCCTGAAAAAAGTAGAAAATTAAAAAGTCACAGTGAAGGACCCCAAATATGGCGAGAAAACCGGAAAAAGGTGGAAAATGAGAAAATCACACTGTAGGACTCAGAATTATGAAAAAACTTGAAAGACCTGGAAAAAGAGAAAATCACACTGCAGGACACAGAATATGCCGAGAAACCCGGAAAAACATGAAAATTAAAAATTCTAACTGTCGGACCTAGATTATGGCGAGAAATCAAAAAACAAGTGGAAAATTAAAATTTCACACTGTATTACCCAGAATATGCCGAGAAAGACTGAAAAATGTGGAAAATTAAAATTCACATAGAAGGACCTGGAATATGGCAAGAAAACCTGAAAAAGGTGGAATATGAGAATAATCACACTGTAGGACCCAGAATTGCGAAAAAACTTGAAAAACGTCGAAAATGAGAAAATCATACTGTAGGACCCAGAATATGCAGAGAAACCCTGAAAAACGTGAAAAATTAAACATACACGCTGTAGGACCCAGAATATGGCAATAAACCCTGAAAAAAGTAGAAAATTAAAAATTCAAACTGGAGTGACCTGCCCTGCAGGGAGCGCCATCTTGGCTCCGGGGCTCCACCGAACTTAGTCTGTACAGGTCAGAGTAAGGACCACAGAGGCAGACAGCTTCTGGGACAGGCGGGAGCCACAGAGCCGCTGAGGCAGCACCCTTTTGGGGCTGCAGACATCCGGCATTCTCCCAGCCGGAGGACGGTGACCTGCCCACAGGGAGCGCCATCTTGGCTCCGGGACTCCACCGAACTTAGTCTGTACAGGTCAGAGTGAGGACCACAGAGGCAGACAGCTTCTGGGACAGGCAGGAGCCACAGAGCCACTGAGGCAGCACCCTTTTGGGGCCGCAGACATCCGGCACCCTCCCAGCCGGAGGACAGTGACCTGCCCTGCAGGGAGCACCATCTTTGCTCCTGGACTCCGCCGAACTCAGTCTGTACAGGTCAGAGTAAGGACCACAGAGGCAGACAGCTTCTGGGACAGGTGGGAGCCACAGAGCCGCTGAGGCAGCACCCTTTTGGGGCTGCAGACATCCGGCACCCTCCCAGCCGGAGGACAGTGACCTGCCCTGCAGGGAGCGCCATCTTGGCTCTGGGACTCCGCCGAACTTAGTCTGTACAGGTTAGAGTGAGGACCACAGAGGCAGACAGCTTCTGGGACAGGCGGGAGCCACAGAGCCTCTGAGACAGCACCCTTTTGGGGCCACAGACATCCGGCACCCTCCTAGCTGGAAGACAGTGGTCTGCCCTGCACAGGAGCCCTCTGCCTCAGGAGCAGGGAGCACATCTTGGATCCAGGACTCCACTGAACTTAGGAACTTAGTCTGCACAGCTGAGAGTGTGCACCACAGAAGCCTACAGCTTCTGTGACCTGCCAAAACAACACAGCATCTGGGAAAGGTCCTGTTTTCCGCCTTCTTCTTCGGCCAGGAGGAGGTCCAAACGCCGGATATCTGTACACCTTTCCTTTAAGAGGAAAGCTTGTCAGCAGGGAGTGCTCTAACCACTGAAACTCAGAGGAGAGAGCCTGTCTCCCAGGTCTGCTGACAGACGATACTCAGAATCACCAGAAGAACAACCTCTGAACAGAGACAACTATAACAACTCCAGAGATTACCAGATGGCGAGAGGTAAACGTAAGAATCTTACTAACAGAAACCAAGACCACTCACCATCATCAGGACCCAGCACTCCCACGTCGCCCAGTGCAGGGCACCCCAACACACCTGAAAAGCTAGACCTGGATTTAAAAGCATATCTCATGATGATGGTAGAGGACATCAAGAAGGACTTTAAAGAACTACAGGAGAACATGGCTAAAGAGTTACAAGTCCTTAAAGAAAAACAGGAAAACACAACCAAACTGGTAGAAGTCCTTAAAGAGAAACAGGAAAACACATCCAATCAGATGATGGAAATGAACAAAACCATACTAGACCTAAAAAGGGAAGTAGACACAATAAAGAAAACCCAAAATGAGGCAACACTGGAGATAGAAACCCTAGGAAAGAAATCTGGAACCATAGATACGAGCATCAGCAACAGAATACAAGAGATGGAAGAGAGAATCTCAGGTGCAGAAGATTGCATAGAGAACATCGGCACAACAATCAAGGAAAATGGAAAATGCAAAAAGATCCTAACTCAAAACATCCAGGAAATACAGGACACAATGTGAAGACCAAACCTACGGATAATAGGAGTGGATGAGAATGAAGATTTTCAACTCAAAGGACCAGCAAACATCTTCAACAAAATTATAGAAGAAAACTTCCCAAATCTAAAGAAAGAGATGCCCATGAACATACAAGAAGCCTACAGAACTCCAAATAGGCTGGACCAGAAAAGAAATACCTCCCGACACATAATAATCAGAACAACAAATGCACTAAATAAAGATAGAATACTAAAAGCAGTAAGAGAAAAAGGCCAAGTGACATATAAAGGCAAGCCTATCAGAATTACACCAGATTTTTCACCAGAGACTATGAAAGCCAGAAGATCCTGGACAGATGTTATACAGACACTAAAAGAACACTAATTCCAGCCCAGGCTACTATACCCAGCCAAACTCTCAATTAACATAGATGGAGAAACCAAAGTATTCCACGACAAAACCAAATTCACACATTATCTCTCCACGAATCCAGCCCTTCAAAGGATAATAACAGGAAAAAACCAATACAAGGACAGGAACCACGCCCTAGAAACAACAAGAAGGTAATCCCTCAACAAACCTAAAAGAAGACAGCCACAAGAACAGAATGCCAACTTTAACAACAAAAATAACAGGAATCAACAATTACTTTTCCTTAATATCTCTTAATATCAATGGACTCAACTCCCCGATAAAAAGACATAGACTAACAAACTGGCTACACAAACAAGACCCAACATTTTGCTGCTTACAGGAAACTCATCTCAGAGAAAAAGATAGACACTACCTCAGAATGAAAGGCTGGAAAACAATTTTCCAAGCAAATGGTATGAAGAAACAAGCTGGAGTAGCCATTCTAATATCTGATAAGATTGACTTCCAACCCAAAGTCATCAAAAAAGACAGGGAGGGGCACTTCATATTCATCAAAGGTAAAATCCTCCAAGAGGAACTATCAATCCTGAATATCTATGCTCCAAATACAAAGCCAGCCTCATTCATTAAAGAAACTTTAGTAAATCTCAAAGCACACATTGCACCTCATACAATAATAGTGGGAGACTTCAACACACCACTTTCACCAATGGACAGATCATGGAAACAGAAACTAAACAGGGACACAGTGAAACTAACAGAAGTTATGGATCAAATGGATCTGGTAGATATCTACAGAACATTTTACCCTAAAACAAAAGGATACACCTTCTCAGCACCTCATGGTACCTTCTCCAAAATTGACCATGTATGTGGGGCGCCACCCCACATCGTCGCCATTATAAGATGGCGCCGACATCGCCTGCCTCTGGAGATGAACAAGTGATCCGCGCATGTGCTGGCATTAACCGTTCATGGTGCCAGGTGCCCGCCTGACAACGTCACCTCGGGTGACAAGAATTTGGCCTATAGGGAATCGCCACGTCCGAGGCGAGAGAAATCTCCTATTTAAGGGAGGCGGTTTTCGGGCTTGGGGTCTCCGCCTTGAGAAGCTGATGCTCTCCCTCTCAAGACGCATTAAAGCTTGCCACAGAAGGATCCTGTTTGTGTGCCGCGTTGTTTCTTGCTGGCGGGAAAATTAGCGCGGGACATTTGGTGCCGAAAAACCCGGGAATTGTGACCAGACCATCGTCAGCACCTTCGGAGACCCCTCGGCGACGGGGAGGGTTCAGAACTGTGGCTAGACTACGCATCGGAAAGGTATGCCTGAACATGAACTCTTTTCTTTAACTCTTTCCCAGGCATTGGGTTTGTCCGGATTGTGGTTTGGATTTCCAGAGGCCATTATCATCGTTATTTTAGCTCTTCTACTCTTCCTCCTGGCCAGTTATATCTGTGAACATAGGCGGTGGTGTTAACAAGTTTCCAACAGCATATCAGTCCGTTGTAGATAAGCGGCGTTGCACTCCATCGCGGCGCCAAATTAGTCTCTGGTAAATAAAAGAGCAGAAAGGCGAGCCGTACTTTCGGTTTCTCGCTGTTGCCGTAAGTCGGACGTAGATAAGCTGTGGGCCGCGCCAAGACATCTTTTTGATTCTAAAAGTGACTTAAGGCGGACGTAGATAAGCTGCAGTTACTTTTGACCCGTTATGGGGTCGTCACAGTCAATCCAAACATCACTTGAAAATCTCCTTAAGAAAAGAGACCTAAAGCTAGGGGACAAGGTTCTTAAGCACTTTGTTGAGGAGGTAGATAGAGTTGCCCCTTGGTATGCCGTTTCTGGCTCCTTGACCTTGGCCTCATGGAAAAAATTGGGGAAGGATCTTGATCTGTGCCCCGACTTACGTATGGGCACCAAAGCAGTTTGGAAGATGATCAAAAACTGCCTTGAGGATGAAACATGTGAGGAAGTCAGAAAAAAGGGACAAATAGCGTTGGAGACCGTTCAGGATGGCATGTCAGAATCTGAGCGTAGTGAGAGGATGGGTGCACGTGCACAAACTAGGAAGAGGATCCCAAAGAATAAAAGTGAAAAAGGACCTCCCAGGAAGCCTAAGAGGGCGGGAGAGAGGGGAACAAGCAGTATACCTGCCTCCCCACATGAGGAATCGGACTCCGAGGGAGTACCGATTTTTCAACCTATATTTAAGCCTGGGTTGTACCCAACCCAAGAGCTTGAAGCACTCAATATTCAAAGCTCTGAAGAGTCATCCGGAGCAGAGAGTGGGAGACTAGATACAGAGGAAGAGGAAGAACTTGATGAGGAAGCAACCAGATATGAGAGAGAGAGGTATTATCCTGATGAGAGGCCGTTAAATAAACGGACCTCTAAACCTGCCATTTCAACAAAACCTAATGCTTTACCCAGGAATCCCGTACAGACAGTTCCCTCTGCCCCACCACCTTATGAGATACGCCCTAAAGCTTTCTCATTGTTACCTGAAAAGGTGCATCACAAGCTCAGGCTCGCTTACCCTGTCTATGAGCAAGATGGTGGGAGAGTATATGCTCCTGTTGATTATAACCAAATAAAGGAGCTTGCAGAATCAGTTAGAAAGTTTGGAGCAAATGCCAGTTTTACTCTAATGCAGTTAGATCGACTGGCATTAACAGCCCTGACGCCCAGTGACTGGCAAACAGTGGCAAAAGCTGTGCTACCAAGCATGGGACAATACATGGAATGGAAGGCCCTATGGCATCAGGCGGCACAGGCCCAGGCTAGGACTAATGCCGCAGCCCTGACCCCAGAGCAAAGAGACTGGACCTTTGAACTCCTTACAGGACAGGGTCCTTATGCAGCAGATCAGGTCAATTATCATTGGGGAGCTTATGCCCAAATATCCAGTACTGCTATACGAGCATGGAAATCACTCAACCGTAAAGGAGAAACTAGTAATCAGCTCACCAAGATTATACAGGGACCTCAGGAACCATTCTCAGACTATGTTGCCAGGATGATGGAGGTAGCAGGAAAGATTTTCGGGGATCCTGATTGTGCCGGACCCTTTATAGAGCAATTAATCTTTGAACAAGCCACTCAGGAGTGCAGAAGTGCAATAGCGCCGAGGAAAAACAAGGGATTGTCAGAATGGCTTAGAATATGTAGAGAGATTGGTGGACCATTGAGTAACTCTGGGCTCGCCGCAGCCATTTTACAGGCACAAAGGCGACCTCCCCCTACAGGGGGCAGCAGTCGCACCTGCTTCAACTGTGGGAAATCAGGGCATCTCGCAAAAGATTGCCGGGCACCTAAGCAAAACCAGAGAACTCTTACCCTATGTTCCCGATGTGGAAAGGGTTACCATCCAGTCAGTCAATGCAGATCAACTAGAGACATTAAAGGCAACCTCCTCCCGCCTGCTATCCCTGTTAGACAGGAGCCAAAAAACGGGCCTGCGGGCCCCCGGCCCCGGGGCCCTCAAAAATACGGGACCCAATTCGCTGGGACCAGTTCCCTGAGCGAGGAGGCAGATCAAGCCAAGGCACAAGAATGGACTTGTGCGCCACCACCTCAATCTTATTAACACCTCAGATGGGGGTTCAACCTGTCCCTGCCATGCCCTTAGGGCCTCCCATACCGGACAACGCGGTGGGACTTATCATTGGCCGTGGTGCCCTTACCGCATGCGGACTAATAGTCCATCCAGGCATAACAGATAATCAACACATCCCAAATATGCAGATTCTATGCTCCAGCCCTCATGGTGTATTTTCTATTAAAAAAGGGGACAGGATTGCTCAGCTCCTCCTCCTCCCGCTGCTGGGAGAATTACCCCATCAAGATAAAAAACTTATGGGATCTTCAGAAATGGATTCGGCCTATTTGACATTGTCACTTGATTCGCGCCCGAAATTAATCCTTAACATAAATGGTAAAAATTTTGAGGGCATTCTTGACACCGGAGCTGATAAGAGTATTATTTCCACACATTGGTGGCCTAAAGCTTGGCCAGTGACAAAATCTTCTCATTCTTTACAAGGCCTGGGGTATCAATCCAGTCCAGACATTAGTACCAACCGGCTGGTCTGGACGTCACCAGAGGGTTTAAAAGGATGCTTTTCCCCCTACGTTCTACCCCTACCTGTAAATCTCTGGGGGAGAGATGTCATGACAGATTTAGGACTGACTCTGACCAATGATTATTCATTACGTCTTAGAGAAATGATGGAGAAAATGGGTTATCAAGAAGGCCAGGGTTTGGGACGCCATGAACAAGGCGAACCGCGCCCAATCTCACACAAGGCCAATAAGGACAGAGCAGGCCTGGGTTTTTCCTAGGCGCCACTGAGGCAGTACGACCTATACCATGGAAAACGGAGGATCCTGTGTGGGTTCCTCAGTGGCCGCTAACCTCCGAGAAATTGAGCGTTGTAACACAAATTATTGCAGAACAACTAAAACTCGGCCATATTGAACCCTCTACTTCCCCCTGGAACACCCCCATATTTGTAATAAAGAAAAAGTCTGGCAAATGGCGTCTGTTACATGATTTAAGAGCTATAAATGGACAGATGTCCCTGTTAGGGCCTGTACAGAGAGGATTACCTATGCTGTCCGCCCTTCCTAAGGGCTGGAACATCCTCATTATAGACATCAGAGATTGCTTTTTTTCCATACCGTTACACCCTGCGGATAGACCTCGCTTTGCCTTTAGTGTCCCCTCTATCAATCATACAGAGCCAGATAAGAGGTATCAATGGAGAGTCTTGCCCCAAGGGATGGCCAATAGCCCTACTATCTGCCAACTGTATGTAGACCAAGCACTCGCCCCGATAGAGACAATTTCCACAAATAGTGTCTATCCATTACATGGATGACGTCCTGCTTTGCCATAAGAATCCATCTGTACTGCAACAGGTTTTTCCTGTGTTACAGAAAACATTAGAGCAATGGGGGCTACATATAGCCACTGAAAAGGTGCAATTGGCAGACTCTGGACAGTTTCTAGGTTCTTTTATACAGCCCAACATTATTAAGCCACAAAAAATAGAAATCAGGATGGATAATTTACATACTTTAAATGACTTTCAAAAATTGTTGGGAGATATCAATTGGCTTAGACCTTTTTTAAAAATCCCTTCAACAGAATTGAAACCCCTGTTTGATATCTTGGAAGGGGATTCTCATATCACCTCTCCTAGAAAATTGAATCCTTTGGCAGTGGAGGCACTTAATAAAGTAGAAAAAGCAATAAGTCAAGCGCAGCTTGTTAGAATAGATTATTCCAAGCCGGTTTTGTTATGTATCTTGGACACTCGAGGCTTACCAACTGCTGTCATTTGGCAAGAGGGGCCCCTATGCTGGGTTCATCCACAAGCCTCCCCTGCAAAGATTATCGATTGGTATCCGGCCGCAGTAGCACAATTAGCATTAAAGGGATTAAAAATGACAATCAAATACTTCGGCCTTGAACCTAATATCATTGTCATTCCCTATACCCCTAATCAAATACAGGTGTTAGCTGCTGCTTCTAATGATTGGTCCATTCTATGTGTCACATTTAGTGGAAAATTTGATAATCATTATCCAAAGCACCCATTGTTACACTTTGCCCTGACCCATCCATTAGTTTTTCCCAAAGTAACAAGTCATTCCCCACTTAAAAATGGTCTTGTAATTTATACAGATGGCTCCAAAACCGGGCAAGGGGCCTATGTAGTTAATAACATTACCCATATCAGACAATATTCGGAGGTTTCCCCTCAAATTGTTGAGTGTTTGATAGTATTAGAAGTTTTACAGCAATTTGATTGCCCGCTCAATATTATTTCTGATTCCTTGTATGTGGTTAATGCAGTTCGCCTGCTAGAAACTGCGGGCCTAATAAAACCTTCTAGTAGGGTAGCACAAACCTTTGAACAGATTAGAAACCTTCTATTACAAAGAAAACATCCCTTTTATATCGTACATATGAGAGCCCATTCTGGACTCCCTGGCCCCATGACAGAGGGTAATGAGCTGGCAGATCAGGCTACGTGACTTGTGGCCACAGCACTATCCTCACCACTAGAGGCCGCCAAAAATTTTCATAGTAAGTTTCATGTTACCTCTGAAACACTTCGCCGGCGCTTCTCTTTAACAAGGAAAGAAGCCCGCGAGATAGTCACACAGTGCCAAAACTGTTGTCAGTTTCTGCCCACACCTCATTATGGTGTCAATCCGAGGGGACTCTCCCCCCTACAAGTTTGGCAGATGGATGTCACTCATATTGCATCTTTTGGTAAGACGCAATACGTTCATGTGTCTATTGACACTTGTTCTGGTGTGTTATTTGCAACTCCACTTTCAGGAGAAAGGACATCTCATGTAATTCAACATTGCCTCGAGGCCTGGAGTGCCTGGGGTAGACCAAAATGTCTTAAGACAGACAATGGACCTGCTTATACCTCAAATAAATTCAAACAATTCTGTGCACAAATGCAGGTGACCCATATCACTGGACTTCCTTATAACCCTCAAGGACAAGGCATCATTGAAAGAGCTCATCGAACGCTCAAATCCTATTTATTTAAACAGAAAGGGGGAGCGATAACAGAGTTGCCCCCTGGCCCAAGAGTGGCACTATCCATGGCACTCTTTACTCTAAATTTCTTAAACCTGGACGATGCAGGAAGGAGCGCTGCAGAGCGCCACTGCTCGGAACCAAAGAGACCAAAAGAATTGGTAAAATGGAAGGATGTGTTAACAAATCAATGGAAAGGCCCGGATCCTATCCTAATAAGATCCAGGGGAGCTGTTTGTGTCTTTCCACAGAGTGAACAAAATCCTTTTTGGATCCCGGAGCGGCTAACACGAAGTATAAACCAAGAAGATGATCATTCTCCTGACCTTTCTGTGGATAACCCTAGCGCCAACGATAAGGACACATGAGTTTCGATGGGGAATCATGTCAACCTTCCCACTTCCAATGCCGGTGATGTATAACGCCCAAGTTTTCCCTCGCTTGTTTACTACTGATAAAGAATTAGGCCTTCCGTTTTTGCCCTGGGATTCTCAAATAGAACGAGTAGTGGATAATAGAACTCACTACCTTCTGGGTAGCCTATGCTTTAGCATCAATGGGACGGTGCCCAGTTATATTGGGTTACATACTCAATCTATGTCAAATATTATTAATGGATGGACAAATGCTACACATTGGGGCGGGAATTTTACAGAATTATTTGGAACCTGGCCCTGGGCTAATTATTCTGAAGGTCTCAGACAACCAAAGTTGGCCCCGTTCTGCCATGCAAAGGAGGACTCGCATTCCCCTTTGCCTTGGTCAGGATGCCAATCTCGTATGGTGGGAAAAATTAGAGATTATTTTTCCATTTCCCCACCCTTATTAGATAACACAGGAAATGTTGTAAGCATCAATGAAGAAGAAAACTTGGGTTCTTCGGGGAGCCCTTTTGACCTTTGGATCTTGTGTGGCATTAATGGTAGTTGCACAGACTTGTCTCCTGTATCCATGCTTCTGGGAGGGAAGGTAGAGAAGGGAAGTCTGAGCTTCCCCTTAAATAAATCCAATAAGCATGGCATTTAGAGCACAATAATCCGCAAACCTATTATATCCTATTCCCCCGCACCAATATGCGTATGGCCCCCTTTTCTTTAGATTGTTAGTAATGCTTCCTTGCCAAGTAATTCCGATAAGCTTGATTGTATGATGCAGCCATGTTATTATGTTCTGTGCTGGAATGCTTCTGAGTTCCCCTTGGCCCTGGTAGCACGCCTGCCCCGATTTGTGCCTGTTCCTGTGGAGGCCCCAAGTTCAATGGCATTATTCAGAGAAAGGAGAGATTTTGGAATTTCTGCCGTAATTGTGGGCATCATCGCAGCCACCGCTGTAACATCATCGGTTAATGCTTCGGCCCTGACCCTTTCGGGCACGGTGCAGTCGGCTGCCACCATAAATAAATTGTCCTCTACGGTGACCACGGCCATGGAGGCTGGACATCTAGCTTATACCCAGATTCAAGGCAGGTTATTGCTAGTGAATCAACGCATAGATTTAGTCCAAGAGCAATTAGATGTTTTGTGGCAAGTTGCCCAATTAGGGTGCGAAAGAAGATTGCCAGGTCTTTGTGTGACCTCTGTACAGTATGACAATTTCACACGGGCTGCTAATCTTTCTAAAGCTTTATCCCAGCATTTGTTACAGAATTGGACAGTTGAATTTGACCAGACCCTGCGGGAACTCCGAACAGCGATATTACAAATCAACTCCACCCGCCTAGACCTGTCCCTCACCAAAGGCCTCGCCTCCTGGATTTCTTCAGCATTTTCTTATTTTAAAGAGTGGGTGGGGGTGGGAATGTTTGGAGCATTTTTCTGCCTCGGACTGGGCTTTATGCTTTGGCTAATTTGCAAAATTTATAGTAAAAACAAGAGAGAAAAAATTATGATAACTCAGGCACTCATGGCCTTAGAGCATGGAAGGTCAGCGGAAGTCTGGCTTGCGGCACTAAAACGGCAGTAGATGTTAGCAGCCGGTCGCCGGCCAGGCAGCTCTTGCACTCTCAGCATCTCTATGCGTCGCACGAGGATGAGTGCCCGGTTTGAGCAGCCCATGAGGGTTGTTAAGCTAAGCATCGCACAGAGAGATACCCCCGCTCTCTCTGGGAAGCATGCCGTCTTGAAAAGGGTTGCCTGTCCTAGTGTCCCTTCCTCAAGAAAAACGACAGAGAGATCGGTCAGGAGTATGTCGGGTCCCACCTAGAGCCTAGACAAGACCCCTGCACATATCTTTTGTTTTTAAATTATCTTTGGGGATTCGGCCTCTACTTCCGCCCTCCTTGAATGGGTGGCAGGCTTGCCTTTGTATAGAAAAGGGGGAGATGTGGGGCGCCACCCCACATCGTCGCCATTATAAGATGGCGCCGACATCGCCTGCCTCTGGAGATGAACAAGTGATCCGCGCATGTGCTGGCATTAACCGTTCATGGTGCCAGGTGCCTGCCTGACAACGTCACCTCGGGTGACAAGAATTTGGCCTATAGGGAATCGCCACGTCCGAGGCGAGAGAAATCTCCTATTTAAGGGAGGCGGTTTTCGGGCTTGGGGTCTCCGCCTTGAGAAGCTGATGCTCTCCCTCTCAAGACGCATTAAAGCTTGCCACAGAAGGATCCTGTTTGTGTGCCGCGTTGTTTCTTGCTGGCGGGAAAATTAGCGCGGGACACATGTAATTGGGCACAAAACAGGACTCAACAGATACAAAAATATTGAAATTGTCCCATGCATCCTATCAGATCACCATGGACTAAGGCTGATCTTCAATAACAAAATAAATAATAGAAAGCCAACATTCACGTGGAAACTGAACAACACTCTTCTCAATGATACCTTGGTCAAGGAAGGAATAAAGAAAGAAATCAAGGACTTTTTAGAGTTCAATGAAAATGAAGCCACAACATACCCAAACTTATGGGACGCAATGAAAGCATTTCTAAGAGGAAAACTCATAGCTCTGAGTGCCTCCAAAAAGAAACTAGAAAGAGCACACATTAGCAGCTTGACAACACACCTAAAAGCACTAGAACAAAAGGAAGCAAATTCACCCAAGAGGAGTAGACGGCAGGAAATAATCAAACTCAGGGGCGAAATCAATCAAGTGGAAACAAGAAGAACTATTCAAAGAATCAACCAATCAAGGAGCTGGTTCTTTGAGAAAATCAACAAGATAGATAAACCCTTAGCCAGACTCACTAGAGGGCACAGGGAAAGTATTCTAATTAACAAAATCAGGAATGAAAAAGAAGACATAACAACAGATCCTGAAGACATCCAAAACACCATCAGATCCTTCTACCAAAGGCTATACTCAACAAAACTGGAGAACCTGGATGAAATGGAGAAGTTCCTAGATAGATACCAGGTACCAAAGTTGAACCAAGATCAGGTTAATGATCTAAACAGCCCTATATCCCCCAAAGAAATAGAAGCAGTCATTAATAGTCTCCCAACCAAAAAAAGCCCAGGACCAGATGGGTTTAGTGCAGAGTTCTATCAGACCTTCAAAGAAGATCTAATCCCAGTTCTTCACAAACTATTCCACAAAATAGAAACAGAAGGTACTCTACCCAACTCATTCTATGAAGCCACAATTACTCTGATACCTAAACCACAAAAAGACCCAACAAAGATAGAAAACTTCAGACCAATATCCCTTATGAATATTGATGCAAAAATACTCAATAAAGTTCTTGCTAACCGAATCCAAGAACACATCAAAACAATCATCCATCCTGACCAAGTAGGTTTCATCCCAGGGATGCAGGGATGGTTCAATATACGGAAATCCATCAATGTAATCCAGTATATAAACAAACTCAAAGACAAAAACCACATGGTCATCTCGTTAGATGCAGAAAAAGCATTTGACAAGATCCAACACCCATTCATGATAAAAGTCTTGGAAAGATCAGGAATTCAAGGCCCATACCTAAACATGATAAAAGCAATCTACAGCAAACCAGTAGCCAACATCAAAGTAAATGGTGAGAAGCTTGAAGCAATCCTTCTAAAATCAGGGACCAGACAAGGCTGTCCACTTTCTCCATACCTATTCAACATAGTACTTGAAGTCCTAGCCAGAGCAATTCGACAACAAAAGGAAATCAAAGGGATACAAATTGGAAAAGATGAAGTCAAAATATCACTTTTTGCAGATGATATGATAGTATATATAAGTGACCCTAAAAATTCGACCAGAGAACTCCTAAACCTGATAAACAGCTTCGGTGAAGTAGCTGGATATAAAATTAACTCAAACAAATCAATGGCCTTTCTCTACACAAAGAATAAACAGGCTGAGAAAGAAATTAGGGAAACAACACCCTTCTCAATACTCACAAATAACATAAAATATCTTGGCGTGACTCTAACTAAGGAAGTGAAAGATCTGTATAATAAGAACTTCAAGTCTCTGAAGAAAGAAATTCTAGAAGATCTCAGAAGATGGAAAGATCTTCCATGCTCATGGATTGGCAGGATCAACATTTTAAAAATGGCTATCTTGCCAAAAGCAATCTACAGATTCAATGCAATCCCCATCAAAATTTTAACTCAATTCTTCAACGAATTAGAAAGTGCAATCTGCAAATTCATCTGGAATAACAAAAAACCTAGGATAGCAAAAACTCTTCTCAAGGATAAAAGAACCTCTGGTGGAATCACCATGCCAGACCTAAAGCTTTACTACAGAGCAATTGTGATAAAAACTGCGTGGTACTGGTATAGTGACAGACAAATAGACCAATGGAATAGAATTGAAGACCCAGAAATGAACCCACACACCTACGGTCACTTGATCTTCGACAAGGGAGCTAAAAACATCCAGTGGAAGAAAGACAACATTTTCAACAAATGGTGCTGGCACAACTGGTTGTTATCATGTAGAAGAATGCGAATCGATCCATTCCTATCTCCTTGTACTAAGGTCAAGTCTAAGTGGATCAAGGAACTTCACATAAAACCAGAGACACTGAAACTTATAGAGGAGAAAGTGGGGAAAAGCCTTGAAGATATGGGCACAGGGGAAAAATTCTTGAATAGAACAGCAATGGCTTGTGCTGTAAGATCAAGAATTGACAAGTGGGACCTCATGAAACTGCAAAGCTTCTGCAAGGCAAAAGACACCATCAATAAGACAAAAAAACCACCAACAGATTGGGAAAGGATCTTTACCTATCCTAAATCAGATAAGGGTCTAATATCCAATATATATAAGGAACTCAAGAAGGTGGACTCCAGAAAGTCAAATAACCCCATTAAAAAATGGGGCTCAGAATTGAACAAAGAATTCTCACCTGAAGAATACCAAATGGCAGAGAAGCACCTGAAAAAATGTTCAACATCCTTAATCATCAGGGAAATGCAAATCAAAACAACCCTGAGATTCCACCTCACACCAGTCAGAATGGCTAAGATCAAAAATTCAGGTGACAGCAGATGCTGGCGGGGATGTGGAGAAAGAGGAACACTCCTCCATTGTTGGTGGGATTGCAAGCTTGTACAACCACTCTGGAAATCAGTCTGGCGGTTCCTCAGAAAATTGGACATAGTACTACCGGAGGATCCAGCAATATCTCTTCTGGGCATATATCCAGAAGATGTCCCAACCAGTAAGAAGGACACATGCTCCACCCTGTTCATAGCAGCCCTATTTATAATAGCCAGAAGCTGGAAAGAACCCAGATGTCCCTCAACAGAGGAATGGATACAGAAATTATGGTACATTTACACAATGGAGTACTATTCAGCTATTAAAAAGAATGAATTTATGAAATTCCTAGCCAAATGGATGGACCTGGAGGGCATCATCTTGAGTGAGGTAACAGAATCACAAAGGAACTCACACAATATGTATTCACTGATAAGTGGATATTAGCCCAAAACTTAGGATACCCAAGATATAAGATACAATTTGCTAAACGCATGAAACTCAAGAAGAATGAAGACCAAAATGTGGACACTGTGCCCCTTCTTAGAATTGGGAACAAAACACCCAGGGAAGGAGTTACAGAGACAAAGTTCGGAGCTGTGATGAAAGGATGGACCATCTAGAGACTGCCATATCCAGGGATCCATCCCATAATCAGCTTCTAAACGCTGACACCATTGCATACACTAGCAAGATTTTGCTGAAAGGACCCAAAGATAGCTGTCTCATGTGAGACTATGCAGGGGCCTAGCAAACACAGGAGTGGATGCTCACAGTCAGCTATTGGATGTAGCACAGGGCTCCCAATGGAGAAGCTAGAGAAAGTACCCAAGGAGCTAAAGGGATCTGCAACCCTATAGTTGGAACAACATGATGAACTAACCAGTACCCCGGAGCTCTTGTCTCTAGCTGCATATGTATCGAAAGATGGCCTAGTCGGCCATCACTGGAAAGAGAGGCCCATTGGACTTGCAAACTTTATATGCCCCAATATAGGGGAATGCCAGGGCCAAAAGAATGGGAATGGGAGGGTAGGGAAGTGGGGGGCGGTATGGGGGACTTTTGGGATAGCATTGGAAATGTAATTGAGGAAAATATGTAATAAAAAAAAAAAACTCAAACTGAAGGACCCAGAATATGGCGAGAAAACCTGAAAAAGTTGGAAAATGTGAAAATCACACCTTAGGACCCAGAATTGCGAAAAAACTTGAAATAAGGGGAAAATGAGAAAATCACACTGTAGGACCCAGAATATGACAAGAAACCCTGAAAAACAACGAAAATTAAAAATACACGCTGTAGGACCCAGAATATGGCAAGAAACCCTGAAAAAAAGTAGATAATAAAAACTCACACTGAAGGACACAGAATATGGCGAGAAACACTGAAAAATTAGAAAGGTAAAAAATATGGCCAGAAAACCTTAAAAAGTTGTAAAATGAGAAAATCACACTGTAGGATTGAGAATTACAAAAAATCTAGAAAAACGTGGAAGATGAGAAAATCACACTGCAGGACCCAGAATATGCCAAGAAACCCTGAAAAACGTGAAAATTAAAAATTCACACTGTCAGACACAGAATATGGCGAGAAACCATCAAAAAAGTTGAAAATTTAAAACTCACACTGAATTACCCAGAATATGGCGAGAAATACTGAAACACATGGAAAATGAAAAATTCACACTGAAGGTCCCGGAATATGACAAGGAAACCTGAAAAACGTGAAAATGAGAAAATCACACTGTAGGACCCTGAATATGACGAAAAAACCTGAAAAACCTGGAAAATGAGAAAATCACACTGCAGAACACAGATAATGCCAAGAAACCCTGAAAAACGTGGATAATTAAAAATTTACACTGAAGGTCCCAGAATATGGCAGGGAAATTTGAAAAACGTGGAAATGAGAAAATCACACTGTAGGACCCAGAATATGACGAAAAAACCTGAAAAACGTGGAAAATTAAAAATTCACACTGAAGGACCTACAATATGGCAGAAAACCTGAAAAACAAAGAAAATTTAAAAATCACAATGAAGGACCCAGAATATGGAGAGAAAACCTGAAAAAACTAGAAAATTGAATATTCACACTGAAGGACCCCGAATATGGCGAGAAAACCTGAAAAAGGTGGAAAATGAGAAAATCACACTGCAGGACCCAGAATATGCCTAGAAACCCTGAAAAATGTGGAAAATTAAAAATTCACTCTTTAGGATCCATAATATGGCGAGAAACACTGAAAAACGTGGAAAATTAAAAGTTCACACTGAAGGACCCGGAATATGGCAGGAAAACCTGAAAAACGAGGAAAATTCAAAACACACACTGTAGTAACCAGAATATGGCGAGAAAACCTGAAAAAGTTGGAAAATGAGAAAATCACACTGTAGGACCTAGAATATGAAGAAAAAACTTGAAAAACGTGGAAAATTAAAAATACACCATGTAGGACACAGAATATGTCGAGAAACCCTGAAAAATTAGAAAATTAAAAACTCACACTTAAGGACCCCAAATATGGCGAGAGAACCTGAAAAAAATAGAAAAATAAAAATTCACACTGAAGGACCCAGAATTGCGAAAAAAAACTTGAAATCGTGGAAAATGAGAAAATCACACTGTAGGACCAAGAATATGCCGAAAAACCCTGAAAACGTGGAAAATTAAAAATACACGCTGTAGGACCCAGAATATGGCGAGAAACCCTGAAAAAAATATAAAATTACAAATTCACACTGAAGGACCCCAAATATGGCTAGAAAACCTGAAAAAGTTGAAAATGAGAAAATCACACTGCAGGACCCAGAATATGCCGAGAAACTCTGAAAAATGTGAAAATTAAAAATTCACACTCTTGGACACAGAATATGGCGAGAAATACTGAAAAACGTGGAAAATTAAAAATTCACACTGAAGGACCTGGAATATGGCAAGAAAACCTCAAAAACGTGGAAATGAGAAAATCACACTGTAGGTCCAAGAATATGACAGAAAAACCTGAAAATGGTGGAAAATGAGAATAATCACACTGTAGGCCCCAGATTTGAAAAAAAAGTTGAAAAACGTCGAAAATGAGAAAATCACTCTGTAGGACCCAGAATATGCCGAGAAACCCTGAAAAACGTGAAAATTAAAAATTCACACTCTCAGACCCAGAATATTCTGAGAAACCCTGAAAAACGTGGAAAATTAAAAATACATGCTGTAGGACCCAGAATATGGCGAGAAACCCTGAAAACTTAGAAAAGTAAAAAATCAATGAAGGACCCCAATTACGGCGAGAAAACCTGAAAAAGGTGGAAAATGAGAAAATCACACTGTAGGACCCAGTATTATGAAAAAACTTGAAAAACGTGGAAAATGTGAAAATCACACTGTAGGACCCAGAATATGCCGAGAAGCTCTAAAAACGTGGAAAATTAAAAATACACGCTGTAGGACACAGAATATGGTGAGAAACCCTGAAAAAAGAAGAAAATTAAACCTCACACTGAAGGACCCCAAATATGGCGATTAAACCTGAAAAAGGTGGAAAATGAGAAAATCACACTGTAGGACCCAGAATTATGAAAAAAAAACTTGAAAAATGTGGAAAATGTGAAAATCACACAGTAGAACAGAGAATATGCGGAGAAACCCTGAAAACGTGGAAAATTAAAAATACACGCTGTAGAACCCAGAATATGGCGAGAAAACCTGAGAAAAGTAGAAAATTACATACTCACATTGAAGGACCCCAAATTTGGGAGAAAACCTGATAAAGGTGGAAAATGAGAAAATCACACTGTAGGACCCAGAATTATGAAAAAAACTTGAAAAACGTGGAAAATGTGAAAATCACACAGTAGGACAGAGAATATGCGGAGAAACCCTGAAAACGTGGAAAATTAAAAATACACACTGTAGAACACAGAATATGGCGAGAAAACCTGAGAAAAGTAGAAAATTACATACTCACATTGAAGGACCCCAAATTTGGGAGAAAACCTGATAAAGGTGGAAAATGAGAAAATCACACTGTAGCACCCAGAATTACAAAAAAAAAGTGAAAAACGTGGAAAATGAGAAAATCACACTGCAGAACACAGGCAATACTGAGAAACCCTGAAAAACGTGGAAATGAGAAAATCACACTGTAGGACCCAGAATTGGGAAAAAACTTGAAAAACTTGTAAAATGAGAAAATCACACTGTAGGACCCAGAATATGGCGAGAAACCCCGAAAAACATGGAAAATTAAATATAAACGCTGTAGGACCCAGAATAAGGCAAGAAACCCTGTAAAAGTAGATAATTAAAAACTCACACTGAAAGACCTGGAATATGGCGACAAAACCAGAAAAACATGGAAAATTAATAACTCACACTCAAGGATTTGGAATATAGGGAGAAATCCTTAAAAATGTGGAAAAAACTCACTCATAAAGACCTGGAATATGGCCAGAAACCCTGAAAAATGTGGAAGGACATAGAATATGGCGAGATACCTTAAAAAAGGTAGAAAATATAAAAATCACACTGTAGGACCCAAAATATGTTGAGAAACCCTGAAAAACGTGGAAAATTAAAAACTCACACTGAAGGACCTTGAATATGATGACAAACCCTGAAAAAAGTGGAAAATTAAAAATTCCCACTTAAGGACATAGAATATGGCAAGAAACCCTGAAAAAGTTGGAAAAACAGAAATTCCCACTGTAGGAACCAAAATTGCGAAAATAACTGGAAAAGGGGGGAAAAAGAGAAAACCATACTGTAAGACCTAGAATATGCGAGAAAACCCTGAAAAACGTGAAAATTAAAAATTCACAAGGTCAGACCTAGAACATGGAGAGAAACCATGAAAAAAGTGGAAAATTAAAAATTCACACTGTATTACGCAGAATATGGGGAGAAACACTGAAAAATGTGGAAAATTAAAAATTTACACTAAAGGACCTGGAATATGGCACAAAAACCTGAAAAACGTGGAAATGAGAAAATCACACTGTAGGACCCAGAATATGACAAAAACACCAAAAAACATGGAAAATTAAAAATTCACACTGAAGGACCCGGAATATGGCTAGAAAACCAGAAAAAAGAGGAAAATAAAAACTCACACTGAAGGACCCGGAATATGTCTAGAAAACCTGAAAAAAGAGGAAAATTAAAACCTCACACTGAAGGATCCCGAATATGGCGAGAAAACCTGAAAAAGTTTAAAAATGATAATAATCACACTGTAGGACCCAGAGTTGCGAAAAAATTTGAAAAACGTCCTAAATGAGAAATCACACTGTAGGACCCAGAATATGGCGAGAAACCCTGAAATAAGTAGAAAATTAAAAACTCACACTGAAGGACCCTGAATATGGAGAGAAAACCTGAAAAAGGTGGAAAATGAGATAATCACACTGTAAAACCCAGAACATGCCACGAAACGCTGAAAAACATCGAAAATTAAAAATATACACTGTAGGACCCAGAATATGGCGAGAAAACCAGAAAAATTAGAAAATTAAAAACTCACACTGAAGGACCCCAAATATGGCGAGGAACCCTGAAAAAGGTGGAAAATGAGAAATCACAGTGTAGGACCTAGATTAACGAAAAAACTTGAAAAACATCGAAAATGAGAAAATCACAGTGGAGGACCCAGAATATGCCTAGAAACCCTGAATACATGAAAATTAAAAATTCACACTGTATTACCCAGAATATGGCAAGAAATACTGAAAAACCTGAAAAATTAAAAGTCACACTGAAGGACCTGGAATATGGCAAGAAAACCTGAAAAACGTGGAACTGATAAAATCACACTGTAAGACCCAGAATATGACGAAAAAACCTGAAAAATGTGGAAAATTAAATATTGACACTGAAAGACCTGGAATATGGCAAGAAAACCTGAAAAACATGGAAATGAGAAAATCACACTGTAAAACCCAGAATATAACGAAAAAACATGAAAAACGTGGAAATAAAAAATTCACACTGAAGGACCCCGAATATGGCGAGAAAACCTGAAAAAGGTGGAAAATGAGAATAATCACACTGTAGGACCAGAATTGCGATAAAACATGAAAAATTATGAAAATGAGAAAATCAAACTATAGGACACAGAATATGCCTAGGAACCATGAAAAAGTGGAAAATTAAAAATACACACTGCAGGACCCAGAATATGGCGAGAAACCCTGAAAGAATAGAAAAATAAAATCTCACACTGAAGGACCCCGAATATGGCGAGAAAAACTGAAAAAAGTAGAAAATTAAAAATTCACACTGAATGACCCCGAAAATGAAGATAAAACCTGAAAAAGGTGAAAAATGAGAATAATCACACTGTAGGACCCAGAATATGCCGAGAAACCCTGAAAATGTGGAAAATTAAAAATACACACTGTAGAACCCAATTTTGGCAAGAAACCCTGAAAAAAGTAGAAAATTACAAACTGACACTTAAGGACCCCTAATAAGGCAAGAAAACCTAAAAAATGTGGAAAATGAGAAAATCACAATTGTAGGACCCAGAATTACAAAAAAAATTAAAAACGTGGAAAATGTAAAAATCACACTGCAGGACCCAGAATATGGCGAGAAACACTGAAAAAGGTGAAAATTAAAAATTCACACTGTCGGACACATGAAAAAAGTGGAAAATTAAAATTCACAATGTATTACCCAGAATATGGCAAGAAATACTGAAAAATGTGGAAAATTAAAAATTCACACTGAAGGACCTGGAATTTAGCAAGAATATCTGAAAACCTGAAAATGAGAAAATCAAGCTGTAGGACCCAGAATATGACGAAAAAACATGAAAAACATGGAAAATTAAAAATTCACACTGAAGGACCCAGAATACGGCAAGAAAACCTGAAAAATGAGGAACATTAAAAACCTCACAA
>NW_028228162.1:0-31582 GCF_978045245.1 Mus caroli | reverse complement strand
CCAGAATTACGAAAAAAGTTGAAAAAAGTGGAAAATGAGAAAAACACACTGCAGGACCTAGAATATGCCGAGAAACCCTGAAAAACGTGGAAAATGAAAAATTCACTGTGAACGACCACAAATATGGCAAGAAAACCTGAAAAAGGTGGAAAATGAGAAAATCACACTGTAGGACCCAGAATTACGAAAAAACTTGAAAAACGTGGAAAATGAGAAAATCACACTGCAGGACTCAGAATAAGCTCAGAAACCCTGAACAACGTGAAAATTAAAAATTCACACTGTCGGACACAGAATATGTCGAGAAGCCCTGAAAAAATGTAGAAAATTAAAAACTCACAGTGAAGGACCCCAAATATGGCGATAAAACCTGAAAAAGGTGGAAAATGAGAAAATCACACTGTATGACCGAGAATTACGAAAAAAACTTGAAAAATGTGGAAAATGAGAAAATCACACTGCAGGACCCAGAATATGCTCAGAAACCCAAAAAGGTGAAAATTAAAAATTCACACTGTCGGACACATAATATGGCAAGAAACCATGAAAAAAGTGGAAAATTAAAAATTCATACTGTATTATCCAGAATATGGCAAGAAATACTGAAAACGTGGAAAATTAAAAATTCACACAGAAGGATCTGGAATATGGCAAGAACACCATAAAACGTGGAAATGAGAAAATCACATTGTAGGACCCTGAATATAACGAAAAAAATCTGAAAAACGTGGAAATTTAAAAATTCACATTGAAGGAAATGGAATACGGCGAGAAAACCTGAAAAACAAGGAAAAGTAAAAACTCAAACAGAAGGACCCAGAATATGGTGAGAAATTCTGAAAAACAAGGAAAATTAAAAACTCACACTGCAGGACCCAGAATATAGGGAGAAAACCTGATAAAAGTAGAAAATTAAAAACTCACAGTGAAGGACCCTGAATATGGCAAGAAAAACTGAAAAAGGTGGAAAAAGAGAAAATCACACTGTAGGACCCAGAATTAGGAAAAACTTGAAAAACGTGGAAAACGAGGAAAATCACACTGCAGGACCCAGAATATGCCGAGAAACCCTGGAAAACGGGGAAACTAAAAATTCACTGTGAAGGACCCCAAATATGGCGAGAAAACATGAAAAAGGTGGAAAATGAGAAAATCACACTGTAGGGACCCAGAATTACGAAAAAAAAATTAGAACATCGTGGAAAATGAGAAAATCACACTGTAGGACCCAGAATATGCCTAGAAACCCTGAAAAGCGTGAAAATTAAAAATTCATACTATCAGACCCAGAATATGTCGAGAAGCCCTGAAAAAAAGTAGGAAATTAATAACTCATAGTGAAGGACCCCAAATATGGCAGAAAACCTGAAAAAGTTGGAAAATGAGAAAATCACACTGCAGGACCCAGAATATTGCTCAGAAACCCTTGAAAACTTGAAAAACGTGAAATTAAAAATACACTCTGTAGGACCTAGAATATGGCAAGAAACGATGAAAAAAGTGGAAAATTAAAAATTCACACTGTATTACCCATAATATGGCGAGAAATACTGAAAAACCTGGAAAATTAATAAATCACATTGAAGGAACTGGAATATGGCAAGAAAACTTGAAAAACGTGGAAATGAGAAAATCACTCTGTACAACCCTGAATATGACGAAAAAACCTGGAAAACATGGAAAATTAAAACTTCACACTGAAGGACCTGGAATATGTCGAAAAAACCTGAAAAACAAGAAAAATTAAAAAACTCACAGTGAAGGACCCAGAATATGGCGAAAAAACTTGAAAAAAGTAGAAATTATACCTCACCCTGAAGGACTCCGAATATGGGGAGAAAACCTGAAAATGGTGGAAAATGAGAATAATCACATTGCAGGACCCAGAATTGCAAAAAAATATGAAAAACTTCAAAAATGAGAAAATCACACGGTAGGACCAAGAATATGCCTAGAGATCCTGAAAAAAGTGAAAATAAAAAATTCACACTGTCCGATCCAGACTATGGTAAGAAACCATGAAAAAAGCGGAAAATTAAAAATTCACACTGTATTACTCAGAATATGGCGAGAAATACTGAAAAACGTGGAACATTAAAAATTCACACTGAAGGACCCAGAATATGGCGAGAAAACCTGATAAAAGTTGAAAAATTATAAACTCACACTGAAGGACCCCGAATATGGCGAGAAACCCTGAAAAACGTTCAAAATTTAAAATTCACACTATCGGACTCAGAATATGGGGAGAAATCTTCAAAAAGTAGAAATTAAACACTCACAGTGAAGAACCCCAAATATGGCAAGAAAACCTGAAAATGGTAGAAAATAAGAAAAACACACTGTAGGACCCAGAATTACTAAACAACTTGAAAAACGTGGAAAATGAGAAAATCACACTGCCGGACCCAGAATATGCCTAGAAACCCATGAAAACGTGAAAATTAAAAATTCACACTATCAGACCCAGAATATGGCAAGACACCATGATAAAAGTGGAAAATAAAAATTCATACTGTATTACCCAGAATATGACGAGAAATAATGAATAATGTGGAAAATTAAAAATTCACACTGAAGGACCTGGAATATGGCAAGAAAGCCTGAAAACGTGAAAATGAGAAAATCACACTGCAGGACCCCCAAATATAGTAAGAAAACCTGAAAAACAAGGAAAATTAAAAACTCACACTAAAGGACCCAGATTATGGCGAGAAAACTTGAAAAACAAGGAAAAATTAAAAACTCACACTGAAAGACGCAGAATATGGCGAGAAAACCTGAAAAAAGTAGAAAATTAATAATTGACACTGAAGTACCCTGAATATGGCGAGAAAACCTGAAAAAAGGTGAAAAAATGAGAATGATCACACTGTAAGACCCAGAATTACAAAAAAACTTGAAAAAGTCTTAAATGAGAAAATCACACTGTAGGAACCCAGAATATGGCGAGAAACCCTGAAAAAAAGTGGAAAATGAGAAAATCATACTGTATGACCCAGAATTACGAAAAAACTTGAAAAACGTGGAAAATGAGAAAATCACACTGCTGGACCCAGAATAAGCTCAGAAACCCGAAAAACGTGAAAATTAAGAATTCACACTGTCGGACACAGAATATGTCGAAAAGCCCTGAAAAAAAGTAGAAAATTAAAAATTCACAGTGAAGAACCCCAAATATGGCGAGAAAACCTGAAAAAGGTGGAAAATGAGAAAATCACACTGTAGGACCGAGAATTACGAAAAAACTTGAAAAACGTGGAAAATGAGAAAATCATACTGCAGGACCCAGAATATGCTCAGAAACCCTTGAAAACTTGAAAAACGTGAAAATTAAAAATACACTCTGTAGGACCTAGAATATGGCAAGAAACAATGAAAAAAGTGGAAAATTAAAAATTCACACTGTATTACCGAGAATATGGCGAGAAATACTGAAAAACGTGGAAAATTAAAAAATCACATTTGAAGGACCTGGAATATGGCAAGAAAACCTGAAAAATGTGGAAATGGGAAAATCACGTTGTAGGACCCAGAATATGACGAAAAAACTTGAAAAACGTGGAAAATTAAAAATTCACACTGAAGGACCCTGAATATGGCGAGAAAACCTGATAAACGTAGAAAATTAAAAACTCACATGGAAGGACCCCGAATATGGCCAGAAAAACTGAAATAGGTGGAAAATGTGAAAATCACACTATAGGACCCAGAATTACGAAAAAAACTTGAAAAACGTGGAAAATGAGAAAAATCACACTGCAGAACCCAGAATATGCCGAGAAACCCTAAAAACGTGAAAATTAAAAATTCACACTGTGGGACCCAGAATATGGTAAGAAACCATGAAAAAAGTGGAAAATTAAAAACTCACAGTGAAAGACCCCGAATGGCGAGAAAACCAGAAAAAGGTGGAAAATGAGAAAATCACACTGTCGGACACAGAATATGACAAGAAAACATGAAAAAAAGTGGAAAATTAAAAATTCACACTGTATTACCCAGAATATGAGAAGAAATACTGAAAAACGTGGAAAATTAAAAATACACGCTGTAGGAACAATAATATGGCAAGAAAGCATGAAAAAAGTAGAAAATTAAAAACTAACAGTGAAGGACCCTGAATATGGGGAGAAATCCTGAAAAAGGTGGAAAATGAGAAAAATCACACTGTAGGACACAGAATTGGGAAAAAACTTGAAAAACGTGGTCAATGAGAAAATCAGACTGTAGGACCCAGAATATGCCTAGAAAGCCTAAAAAACGTGGAAAATAAAAAATTCACACTGAAGGACCCTGAATATGGCAAGAAAACCTTTAAAACAAGGAAAATTAAAAACTCACACTGAAAGAACCAGAATATGGCGAGAAAGCCTGAAAAACATGGAAAATTAAATATTAACACTGTAGGACCCAGGATATGGCAAGAAACACTGAAAATCGTGGAAAACTAAAATTCACACTGTAGGAACAGAATATGGCAATAAACCTTGAAAAACGTGAAAAATTAAAAATTCACACAGTAGGACCCAGAATATGGCAAGAAACCATGAAAAACGTGGAAAATTAAAAATTCACACTTTAAGACCCAGAATATGGCGAGAAACACTGAAAAAGGTGGAAAATTAAAATTCACACTGTAGGACACAGAATATGGCGTGAAACCCTGAAAAGAGTAGAAAATTATTAACTCACACTGAAGGACCCCGAATATAGTGAGAAAACCTGAAAGAGGTAGATAATGAGAAAATCACACTGCAGGACCCAGAATATGGTGAGAAACAGTGAAAGACATGGAATATTAAACATTCGCACTGTAAGACCTGGAATATGGCAAGAAAACCTGAAAATAAAGGAAAATTAAATATTCACACTGTAGGACCCAGAATATGACGAAAAAACCTGAAAAACGTGGAAAATTAAAAATTCACATTGTAGGAACAGAATATGGCAAGAAACCTTGAAAAACGTTGGAAATAAAAAAATCACACTGAAGGACCCGGAATATGGCGAGAAAACCTGAAAAATGAGGAAAATGAAAAAACTCACACGGAAGGACCCAGAATATGGCAAGAAAACATGGAAAACATGGAAAATTAAATACTCACACTGTAGGATCCAGAATATGGCAAGAAACCCTGAAAAATGTGGAAAATTAAAAATTCACACTGTAGGACCAGAATATGGCAAGAAATTGTGAAATACGTGTAAAAATAAAAATTTACACTGTAGGACCCAGAATATGGCAAGAAACCCTGAAAAACGTGGAAAATTAAAAATACAAGATGTAAGATCCAGAATATGCCCAGAAACCATGAAAAAAGTAGAAAATTAAAAACTCACACTGAAGAATTCCGAACATGGTGAGAAAACCTGAAAAAGGTGGAAAATGAGAAAATCACACTGTAGGACCCAGAATTATGAAAAAACTTGAAAAACCTGGAAAATGAGAACATACACTGCAGGACCCATAATTTGCCGAGAAATACTGAAGAACGTGTAAATTAAAAATAAACACTGTCGGACCCAGAATATGGCAAGACACCATGAAAAAAGTGAAAAATTAAAAATTCACACTGTATTACCCAGAATATGGCGAGAAACCCTGAAAAACGTGGAAAAAAAATTCACACTGAAGTTACTGGAATATGGCAAGAAAACCTGAAAAACGTGGAAATGAGAAAATCACACTATATGACCCAGAATATGGCGAGAAAACCTGAAAAACGAGGAAAATGAAAAAACTCACACTGAAGGACGCAGAATATGGCAAGAAAATATGAAAAACATGGAAAATTAAATATTCACACTGTAGGACCCAGATTATGGCGAGAAAACCTGAAAAAGGTGGAAAATAAGAAAATCAGACTGTAGGACCCAGAATTGCAAAAAAACTTGTAAAAAGTGGAAAAAGAGAAAATCACCCAGTGGGACACAGAATATGCCGAGAAACCCTGAAAAACGTGAAAATTAAAAATTCACAATGTCAGACAAAGAATATGGCAAGAAACCATGAAAAAAGTGGAAAATGAGAGAATCACACTGTATTACCAAGAATATGTTGAGAAAACCTGAAAAATGAGGAAAATTAAACACTCACACTGAAGAACCCAGAATATGGCGAGAAACCATGAAAAAATGGAAAATTAAAAACTCACACTGAAGGACCAGAAATATGATGAAAAACCCTGAAATATGTGGAAAATTAAAAAAATCACACTGTAGGACCTGGAATATGACAGAAAAGCTGAAAAAAGTAGAAAATGAAAACTCACACTAAAGGACCCGGAATATGGCGAAAAAAGCTGAAAAATGTTGAAAATGAGAAAATCACACTGTAGGACCAAGAATTACGAAAAAACTTGTAAAACGGGAAAATGAGAAAAGCACACTATATGACCCAGAATATGCCGAGAAACCCTGGAAAACATCGAATATTAAAAATACACGCTGTAGGACCCAAAATAAGGCAAGAAACCCTGAAAAAAGTAGATAATTAAAAACTCTCACTGAAGGACCCGGAATATGGTGAGAAAACCTGAAAAAGGTGGAAAATGAGAAAATCACACTGTAGGACCCAGAATATGCCAACAAACCCTAAAAAATCTGAAAATTCATAATTCACACTGTCGGACCCAGAATATGGCGAGAAACCATGAAAAAAGTGGAAAACTTAAAACTCACACTGAAGAACCGTGAATATGATGAAAACCCTGAAAAATGTAGAAAATTAAAAACTCACACTGTAGGACCTGGAATATGACAGAAAAGCTGAAAAAAGTAGAAAATAAAAACTCACACTGAAGGACCCCAAATATGGCTAGAAAACCTGAAAAATGTGCAAAATTAGAAAATCACACTGCAGGACCCAGAATATGCCGAGAAACCCTGAAAAACGTGAAAATTAAAAATTCACACTGTTGGACACAGAATATGGCGAGAAATACTGAAAAACGTGGAAAATTAAAAATTCAAACTGAAGAAACTGCAATATGGCAAAAAAAAAAACCTGGAAAACGTGGAAATGAGAAAAGTACACTGAATATGACCAAAAAACCTGAAAAACGTGCAATATTAAAAATTCACAATTAAGGACCCGGAGAATGGCGAGAAAACCTGAAAAACGTGGAAAATTAAAAATTAACACTGAAGGACCTGGAATATGGTGAGAAAAACTGAAAAATTAGAAAATAAAAAACTCACACTGAAGGACCCCAAATATGGCAAGAAAACCTGAAAAAAGTAGCAAATTAAAAATTCACACTGAAGGACCCAGAATATGGCAATAAAACCTGAAAAACGAGGAAAATTAAAAACTCACACTGAAGGACCCAGAATATGGTGAGAAAACATAAAAAAGTAGAAAATTAAAAATTCACACTGAAGGACCCCGAATATGGTGAGAAAACCTGAAATGTGGAAAATGAGAAAATCGCATTGTAGAACACAGAATATGCTGACAAACCCTGAAAAACATGAAAATTAAAAACTCACACTGTCGGACACAGAATATGGCGAGAAACCATGAAAAAAATGGAAATTTAAAAATTCACACTTTACCCAGTATATGGTATGAAATTCTGAAAAACCTGAAAAATTATAAATTCACAATGAAGTACCTGGAATATGGCAAGAAAACCTGAAAAACGTGGAAATGAGAAAATTACACAG
The DNA here is from genome assembly GCF_978045245.1 of Mus caroli. Taxonomy (NCBI): domain Eukaryota; kingdom Metazoa; phylum Chordata; class Mammalia; order Rodentia; family Muridae; genus Mus; species Mus caroli. The sequence goes on along the minus strand of NW_028228162.1, from coordinate 23,911 downwards.
TAGGACCCATAATATGACGAAAAAAATTGAGAAACGAGGAAAATTAAAAATTCACACTGAAGGACCCGTAATATGGCGAGAAAACCTGAAAAACGAGGAAAATTAAAAACCTGAAAAAGGTTGAAAATGAGAAAATCACACTGTGGGACCCAGAATATGGCGAGAAATCCTGAAAAAGTAGAAATTAAAAAACACACACTGAAAGACCACGAATATGGCGATAAAGCCTGAAAAACGTGGAAATGAGAAAATCACAATGTAGAACCAGAATGTGAGGAAGAAACCTGAAAAACGTGGAAAATTAAAAATTCACACTGTAGGACCCAGAATATGGCGAGAAACACTGAAAAATATTGAAAATTAAAAATTCACACTATATGACCAGAATATGGCAAGAAACCTTGAAAAACGTGGAAAATTAAAAATTCACACTATATTACCCAGAATATGGCGAGAAATACTGAAAAACGTGGAAAATTAAAAATTCACACTGAAGGACCTGGAATATGGTAGGAAAATCTGAAAAACGTGGAAATGAGAAAATCACACTGTAGGACCAAGGATATGACAAAAAAAAAACCTGAAACACGTGGCAAATTAAAAATTCACACTGAAGGACTCCGACTATGGCGAGAAAACCTGAAAAAGGTTGAAAATGAGAATAATCACACTTTAGGAGCCAGAATTGCAAAAAAAAAAAAAAAAAAAAAAAAAAAAAAAAAAAAAAAAAAAAAAAAAACTTGAAAACCTTCGAAAATGAGAAAATCACACTCTAGGTCCCAGAATATGCCGAGAAACCCTGAAAAAACTACAAAATTACAAACTTAAACTGAATAACCCCAGATATGGAGAGAAAACCTGAAAAAGGAGGAAAATGAGAAAATCACACTGTAGGACCCAGAATTACGAAAAAAACTTGAAAAACCTGGAAAATAAAAATTCACATTGAAGAACCCGGAATATGGTGATGAAACCTAAAATCGAGGAAAATTCAAAACTCACACTGTAGACTAGGAATATGGCCAGATACACTGAAAAATGGGGAAAATGAAAAATTCACACTGTAGGACCCAGAATATGGCGAGAAACCCTGAAATAAGTAGGAAATTAAAAACTCTCACTGAAGTACCTGGAATATGGCGAGAAAACCTGAAAAAGGTGGAAAATGAGAAAATTACATGGTAAGACCCAGAAATGTGAAAAAACTTGAAAAAAGTGGAAAATGTGAAAATCACACTGTAGGACCCAGAATATGCCTAGAAACACTGAAAAACGTGGAACATTAAAAATACACGCATTAGGACCCAGAATATGTCGAGAAACCCTGAAAAAAGTAGAAAATTAAAAACCCACACTGAAGGATCGCGAATATGATGAAAAAACCTGAAAAACGTGGAAATGAGAAAATCACACTGTAGGACCGAGAATATGACGAAAAAACTTGAAAAACGTGGAAAATTAAAAATTCACACTGAAGGACCCCGAATATGGGGAGAAAACCTGAAATAGGTGGAAAATGAGAATAATCACACTGTAGGATCAAGAATTGAGAAAAAACATGAAAAAAGTCAAAAATGAGAAAATCACACTGTAGGATCAAGAATATGCTGAGAAACACTGAAAAACGTGGAAAATTAAAAATACATGCTGAAGGACCCAGAATGTGGCGAGAAACCGTGAAAAAAGTAGAAAATTAAAAACTTACACTGTCAGACCCAGAATATGGCAAGAAACCCTGAAAAAAGTAGAAAATTAAAAAGTCACAGTGAAGGACCCCAAATATGGCGAGAAAACCGGAAAAAGGTGGAAAATGAGAAAATCACACTGTAGGACTCAGAATTATGAAAAAACTTGAAAGACCTGGAAAAAGAGAAAATCACACTGCAGGACACAGAATATGCCGAGAAACCCGGAAAAACATGAAAATTAAAAATTCTAACTGTCGGACCTAGATTATGGCGAGAAATCAAAAAACAAGTGGAAAATTAAAATTTCACACTGTATTACCCAGAATATGCCGAGAAAGACTGAAAAATGTGGAAAATTAAAATTCACATAGAAGGACCTGGAATATGGCAAGAAAACCTGAAAAAGGTGGAATATGAGAATAATCACACTGTAGGACCCAGAATTGCGAAAAAACTTGAAAAATGTCGAAAATGAGAAAATCATACTGTAGGACCCAGAATATGCAGAGAAACCCTGAAAAACGTGAAAAATTAAACATACACGCTGTAGGACCCAGAATATGGCAATAAACCCTGAAAAAAGTAGAAAATTAAAAATTCAAACTGGAGTGACCTGCCCTGCAGGGAGCGCCATCTTGGCTCCGGGGCTCCACCGAACTTAGTCTGTACAGGTCAGAGTAAGGACCACAGAGGCAGACAGCTTCTGGGACAGGCGGGAGCCACAGAGCCGCTGAGGCAGCACCCTTTTGGGGCTGCAGACATCCGGCATTCTCCCAGCCGGAGGACGGTGACCTGCCCACAGGGAGCGCCATCTTGGCTCCGGGACTCCACTGAACTTAGTCTGTACAGGTCAGAGTGAGGACCACAGAGGCAGACAGCTTCTGGGACAGGCAGGAGCCACAGAGCCACTGAGGCAGCACCCTTTTGGGGCCGCAGACATCCGGCACCCTCCCAGCCGGAGGACAGTGACCTGCCCTACAGGGAGCACCATCTTTGCTCCTGGACTCCGCCGAACTCAGTCTGTACAGGTCAGAGTAAGGACCACAGAGGCAGACAGCTTCTGGGACAGGTGGGAGCCACAGAGCCGCTGAGGCAGCACCCTTTTGGGGCTGCAGACATCCGGCACCCTCCCAGCCGGAGGACAGTGACCTGCCCTGCAGGGAGCGCCATCTTGGCTCCTGGACTCCGCCGAACTTAGTCTGTACAGGTTAGAGTGAGGACCACAGAGGCAGACAGCTTCTGGGACAGGCGGGAGCCACAGAGCCTCTGAGACAGCACCCTTTTGGGGCCACAGACATCCGGCACCCTCCTAGCTGGAAGACAGTGGTCTGCCCTGCACAGGAGCCCTCTGCCTCAGGAGCAGGGAGCACATCTTGGATCCAGGACTCCACTGAACTTAGGAACTTAGTCTGCACAGCTGAGAGTGTGCACCACAGAAGCCTACAGCTTCTGTGACCTGCCAAAACAACACAGCATCTGGGAAAGGTCCTGTTTTCCGCCTTCTTCTTCGGCCAGGAGGAGGTCCAAACGCCGGATATCTGTACACCTTCCCTTTAAGAGGAAAGCTTGTCAGCAGGGAGTGCTCTAACCACTGAAACTCAGAGGAGAGAGCCTGTCTCCCAGGTCTGCTGACAGACGATACTCAGAATCACCAGAAGAACAACCTCTGAACAGAGACAACTATAACAACTCCAGAGATTACCAGATGGCGAGAGGTAAACGTAAGAATCTTACTAACAGAAACCAAGACCACTCACCATCATCAGGACCCAGCACTCCCACGTCGCCCAGTGCAGGGCACCCCAACACACCTGAAAAGCTAGACCTGGATTTAAAAGCATATCTCATGATGATGGTAGAGGACATCAAGAAGGACTTTAAAGAACTACAGGAGAACATGGCTAAAGAGTTACAAGTCCTTAAAGAAAAACAGGAAAACACAACCAAACTGGTAGAAGTCCTTAAAGAGAAACAGGAAAACACATCCAATCAGATGATGGAAATGAACAAAACCATACTAGACCTAAAAAGGGAAGTAGACACAATAAAGAAAACCCAAAATGAGGCAACACTGGAGATAGAAACCCTAGGAAAGAAATCTGGAACCATAGATACGAGCATCAGCAACAGAATACAAGAGATGGAAGAGAGAATCTCAGGTGCAGAAGATTGCATAGAGAACATCGGCACAACAATCAAGGAAAATGGAAAATGCAAAAAGATCCTAACTCAAAACATCCAGGAAATACAGGACACAATGAGAAGACCAAACCTACGGATAATAGGAGTGGATGAGAATGAAGATTTTCAACTCAAAGGACCAGCAAACATCTTCAACAAAATTATAGAAGAAAACTTCCCAAATCTAAAGAAAGAGATGCCCATGAACATACAAGAAGCCTACAGAACTCCAAATAGACTGGACCAGAAAAGAAATACCTCCCGACACATAATAATCAGAACAACAAATGCACTAAATAAAGATAGAATACTAAAAGCAGTAAGAGAAAAAGGCCAAGTAACATATAAAGGCAAGCCTATCAGAATTACACCAGATTTTTCACCAGAGACTATGAAAGCCAGAAGATCCTGGACAGATGTTATACAGACACTAAAAGAACACTAATTCCAGCCCAGGCTACTATACCCAGCCAAACTCTCAATTAACATAGATGGAGAAACCAAAGTATTCCACGACAAAACCAAATTCACACATTATCTCTCCACGAATCCAGCCCTTCAAAGGATAATAACAGGAAAAAACCAATACAAGGACAGGAACCACGCCCTAGAAACAACAAGAAGGTAATCCCTCAACAAACCTAAAAGAAGACAGCCACAAGAACAGAATGCCAACTTTAACAACAAAAATAACAGGAATCAACAATTACTTTTCCTTAATATCTCTTAATATCAATGGACTCAACTCCCCGATAAAAAGACATAGACTAACAAACTGGCTACACAAACAAGACCCAACATTTTGCTGCTTACAGGAAACTCATCTCAGAGAAAAGGATAGACACTACCTCAGAATGAAAGGCTGGAAAACAATTTTCCAAGCAAATGGTATGAAGAAACAAGCTGGAGTAGCCATTCTAATATCTGATAAGATTGACTTCCAACCCAAAGTCATCAAAAAAGACAGGGAGGGGCACTTCATATTCATCAAAGGTAAAATCCTCCAAGAGGAACTATCAATCCTGAATATCTATGCTACAAATACAAAGCCAGCCTCATTCATTAAAGAAACTTTAGTAAATCTCAAAGCACACATTGCACCTCATACAATAATAGTGGGAGACTTCAACACACCACTTTCACCAATGGACAGATCATGGAAACAGAAACTAAACAGGGACACAGTGAAACTAACAGAAGTTATGGATCAAATGGATCTGGTAGATATCTACAGAACATTTTACCCTAAAACAAAAGGATACACCTTCTTCTCAGCACCTCATGGTACCTTCTCCAAAATTGACCATGTATGTGGGGCGCCACCCCACATCGTCGCCATTATAAGATGGCGCCGACATCGCCTGCCTCTGGAGATGAACAAGTGATCCGCGCATGTGCTGGCATTAACCGTTCATGGTGCCAGGTGCCCGCCTGACAACGTCACCTCGGGTGACAAGAATTTGGCCTATAGGGAATCGCCACGTCCGAGGCGAGAGAAATCTCCTATTTAAGGGAGGCGGTTTTCGGGCTTGGGGTCTCCGCCTTGAGAAGCTGATGCTCTCCCTCTCAAGACGCATTAAAGCTTGCCACAGAAGGATCCTGTTTGTGTGCCGCGTTGTTTCTTGCTGGCGGGAAAATTAGCGCGGGACATTTGGTGCCGAAAAACCCGGGAATTGTGACCAGACCATCGTCAGCACCTTCAGAGACCCCTCGGCGACGGGGAGGGTTCAGAACTGTGGCTAGACTACGCATCGGAAAGGTATGCCTGAACATGAACTCTTTTCTTTAACTCTTTCCCAGGCATTGGGTTTGTCCGGATTGTGGTTTGGATTTCCAGAGGCCATTATCATCGTTATTTTAGCTCTTCTACTCTTCCTCCTGGCCAGTTATATCTGTGAACATAGGCGGTGGTGTTAACAAGTTTCCAACAGCATATCAGTCCGTTGTAGATAAGCGGCGTTGCACTCCATCGCGGCGCCAAATTAGTCTCTGGTAAATAAAAGAGCAGAAAGGCGAGCCGTACTTTCGGTTTCTCGCTGTTGCCGTAAGTCGGACGTAGATAAGCCGTGGGCCGCGCCAAGACATCTTTTTGATTCTAAAAGTGACTTAAGGCGGACGTAGATAAGCTGCGGTTACTTTTGACCCGTTATGGGGTCGTCACAGTCAATCCAAACATCACTTGAAAATCTCCTTAAGAAAAGAGACCTAAAGCTAGGGGACAAGGTTCTTAAGCACTTTGTTGAGGAGGTAGATAGAGTTGCCCCTTGGTATGCCGTTTCTGGCTCCTTGACCTTGGCCTCATGGAAAAAATTGGGGAAGGATCTTGATCTGTGCCCCGACTTACGTATGGGCACCAAAGCAGTTTGGAAGATGATCAAAAACTGCCTTGAGGATGAAACATGTGAGGAAGTCAGAAAAAAGGGACAAATAGCGTTGGAGACCGTTCAGGATGGCATGTCAGAATCTGAGCGTAGTGAGAGGATGGGTGCACGTGCACAAACTAGGAAGAGGATCCCAAAGAATAAAAGTGAAAAAGGACCTCCCAGGAAGCCTAAGAGGGCGGGAGAGAGGGGAACAAGCAGTATACCTGCCTCCCCACATGAGGAATCGGACTCCGAGGGAGTACCGATTTTTCAACCTATATTTAAGCCTGGGTTGTACCCAACCCAAGAGCTTGAAGCACTCAATATTCAAAGCTCTGAAGATTCATCCGGAGCAGAGAGTGGGAGACTAGATACAGAGGAAGAGGAAGAACTTGATGAGGAAGCAACCAGATATGAGAGAGAGAGGTATTATCCTGATGAGAGGCCGTTAAATAAACGGACCTCTAAACCTGCCATTTCAACAAAACCTAATGCTTTACCCAGGAATCCCGTACAGACAGTTCCCTCTGCCCCACCACCTTATGAGATACGCCCTAAAGCTTTCTCATTGTTACCTGAAAAGGTGCATCACAAGCTCAGGCTCGCTTACCCTGTCTATGAGCAAGATGGTGGGAGAGTATATGCTCCTGTTGATTATAACCAAATAAAGGAGCTTGCAGAATCAGTTAGAAAGTTTGGAGCAAATGCCAGTTTTACTCTAATGCAGTTAGATCGACTGGCATTAACCGCCCTGACGCCCAGTGACTGGCAAACAGTGGCGAAAGCTGTGCTACCAAGCATGGGACAATACATGGAATGGAAGGCCCTATGGCATGAGGCGGCACAGGCCCAGGCTAGGACTAATGCCGCAGCCCTGACCCCAGAGCAAAGAGACTGGACCTTTGAACTCCTTACAGGACAGGGTCCTTATGCAGCAGATCAGGTCAATTATCATTGGGGAGCTTATGCCCAAATATCCAGTACTGCTATACGAGCATGGAAATCACTCAACCGTAAAGGAGAAACTAGTAATCAGCTCACCAAGATTATACAGGGACCTCAGGAACCATTCTCAGACTATGTGGCCAGGATGATGGAGGTAGCAGGAAAGATTTTCGGGGATCCTGATTGTGCCGGACCCTTTATAGAGCAATTAATCTTTGAACAAGCCACTCAGGAGTGCAGAAGTGCAATAGCGCCGAGGAAAAACAAGGGATTGTCAGAATGGCTTAGAATATGTAGAGAGATTGGTGGACCATTGAGTAACTCTGGGCTCGCCGCAGCCATTTTACAGGCACAAAGGCGACCTCCCCCTACAGGGGGCAGCAGTCGCACCTGCTTCAACTGTGGGAAATCAGGGCATCTCGCAAAAGATTGCCGGGCACCTAAGCAAAACCAGAGAACTCTTACCCTATGTTCCCGATGTGGAAAGGGTTACCATCCAGTCAGTCAATGCAGATCAACTAGAGACATTAAAGGCAACCTCCTCCCGCCTGCTATCCCTGTTAGACAGGAGCCAAAAAACGGGCCTGCGGGCCCCCGGCCCCGGGGCCCTCAAAAATACGGGACCCAATTCGCTGGGACCAGTTTCCTGAGCGAGGAGGCAGATCAAGCCAAGGCACAAGAATGGACTTGTGCGCCACCACCTCAATCTTATTAACACCTCAGATGGGGGTTCAACCTGTCCCTGCCATGCCCTTAGGGCCTCCCATACCGGACAACGCGGTGGGACTTATCATTGGCCGTGGTGCCCTTACCGCATGCGGACTAATAGTCCATCCAGGCATAACAGATAATCAACACATCCCAAATATGCAGATTCTATGCTCCAGCCCTCATGGTGTATTTTCTATTAAAAAAGGGGACAGGATTGCTCAGCTCCTCCTCCTCCCGCTGCTGGGAGAATTACCCCATCAAGATAAAAAACTTATGGGATCTTCAGAAATGGATTCGGCCTATTTGACATTGTCACTTGATTCGCGCCCGAAATTAATCCTTAACATAAATGGTAAAAATTTTGAGGGCATTCTTGACACCGGAGCTGATAAGAGTATTATTTCCACACATTGGTGGCCTAAAGCTTGGCCAGTGACAAAATCTTCTCATTCTTTACAAGGCCTGGGGTATCAATCCAGTCCAGACATTAGTACCAACCGGCTGGTCTGGACGTCACCAGAGGGTTTAAAAGGATGCTTTTCCCCCTACGTTCTACCCCTACCTGTAAATCTCTGGGGGAGAGATGTCATGACAGATTTAGGACTGACTCTGACCAATGATTATTCATTACGTCTTAGAGAAATGATGGAGAAAATGGGTTATCAAGAAGGCCAGGGTTTGGGACGCCATGAACAAGGCGAACCGCGCCCAATCTCACACAAGGCCAATAAGGACAGAGCAGGCCTGGGTTTTTCCTAGGCGCCACTGAGGCAGTACGACCTATACCATGGAAAACGGAGGATCCTGTGTGGGTTCCTCAGTGGCCGCTAACCTCCGAGAAATTGAGCGTTGTAACACAAATTATTGCAGAACAACTAAAACTCGGCCATATTGAACCCTCTACTTCCCCCTGGAACACCCCCATATTTGTAATAAAGAAAAAGTCTGGCAAATGGCGTCTGTTACATGATTTAAGAGCTATAAATGGACAGATGTCCCTGTTAGGGCCTGTACAGAGAGGATTACCTATGCTGTCCGCCCTTCCTAAGGGCTGGAACATCCTCATTATAGACATCAGAGATTGCTTTTTTTCCATACCGTTACACCCTGCGGATAGACCTCGCTTTGCCTTTAGTGTCCCCTCTATCAATCATACAGAGCCAGATAAGAGGTATCAATGGAGAGTCTTGCCCCAAGGGATGGCCAATAGCCCTACTATCTGCCAACTGTATGTAGACCAAGCACTCGCCCCGATAAAGAGACAATTTCCACAAATAGTGTCTATCCATTACATGGATGACGTCCTGCTTTGCCATAAGAATCCATCTGTACTGCAACAGGTTTTTCCTGTGTTACAGAAAACATTAGAGCAATGGGGGCTACATATAGCCACTGAAAAGGTGCAATTGGCAGACTCTGGACAGTTTCTAGGTTCTTTTATACAGCCCAACATTATTAAGCCACAAAAAATAGAAATCAGGATGGATAATTTACATACTTTAAATGACTTTCAAAAATTGTTGGGAGATATCAATTGGCTTAGACCTTTTTTAAAAATCCCTTCAACAGAATTGAAACCCCTGTTTGATATCTTGGAAGGGGATTCTCATATCACCTCTCCTAGAAAATTGAATCCTTTGGCAGTGGAGGCACTTAATAAAGTAGAAAAAGCAATAAGTCAAGCGCAGCTTGTTAGAATAGATTATTCCAAGCCGGTTTTGTTATGTATCTTGGACACTCGAGGCTTACCAACTGCTGTCATTTGGCAAGAGGGGCCCCTATGCTGGGTTCATCCACAAGCCTCCCCTGCAAAGATTATCGATTGGTATCCGGCCGCAGTAGCACAATTAGCATTAAAGGGATTAAAAATGACAATCAAATACTTCGGCCTTGAACCTAATATCATTGTCATTCCCTATACCCCTAATCAAATACAGGTGTTAGCTGCTGCTTCTAATGATTGGTCCATTCTATGTGTCACATTTAGTGGAAAATTTGATAATCATTATCCAAAGCACCCATTGTTACACTTTGCCCTGACCCATCCATTAGTTTTTCCCAAAGTAACAAGTCATTCCCCACTTAAAAATGGTCTTGTAATTTATACAGATGGCTCCAAAACCGGGCAAGGGGCCTATGTAGTTAATAACATTACCCATATCAGACAATATTCGGAGGTTTCCCCTCAAATTGTTGAGTGTTTGATAGTATTAGAAGTTTTACAGCAATTTGATTGCCCGCTCAATATTATATCTGATTCCTTGTATGTGGTTAATGCAGTTCACCTGCTAGAAACTGCGGGCCTAATAAAACCTTCTAGTAGGGTAGCACAAACCTTTGAACAGATTAGAAACCTTCTATTACAAAGAAAACATCCCTTTTATATCGTACATATGAGAGCCCATTCTGGACTCCCTGGCCCCATGACAGAGGGTAATGAGCTGGCAGATCAGGCTACGTGACTTGTGGCCACAGCACTATCCTCACCACTAGAGGCCGCCAAAAATTTTCATAGTAAGTTTCATGTTACCTCTGAAACACTTCGCCGGCGCTTCTCTTTAACAAGGAAAGAAGCCCGCGAGATAGTCACACAGTGCCAAAACTGTTGTCAGTTTCTGCCCACACCTCATTATGGTGTCAATCCGAGGGGACTCTCCCCCCTACAAGTTTGGCAGATGGATGTCACTCATATTGCATCTTTTGGTAAGACGCAATACGTTCATGTGTCTATTGACACTTGTTCTGGTGTGTTATTTGCAACTCCACTTTCAGGAGAAAGGACATCTCATGTAATTCAACATTGCCTCGAGGCCTGGAGTGCCTGGGGTAGACCAAAATGTCTTAAGACAGACAATGGACCTGCTTATACCTCAAATAAATTCAAACAATTCTGTGCACAAATGCAGGTGACCCATATCACTGGACTTCCTTATAACCCTCAAGGACAAGGCATCATTGAAAGAGCTCATCGAACGCTCAAATCCTATTTATTTAAACAGAAAGGGGGAGCGATAACAGAGTTGCCCCCTGGCCCAAGAGTGGCACTATCCATGGCACTCTTTACTCTAAATTTCTTAAACCTGGACGATGCAGGAAGGAGCGCTGCAGAGCGCCACTGCTCGGAACCAAAGAGACCAAAAGAATTGGTAAAATGGAAGGATGTGTTAACAAATCAATGGAAAGGCCCGGATCCTATCCTAATAAGATCCAGGGGAGCTGTTTGTGTCTTTCCACAGAGTGAACAAAATCCTTTTTGGATCCCGGAGCGGCTAACACGAAGTATAAACCAAGAAGATGATCATTCTCCTGACCTTTCTGTGGATAACCCTAGCGCCAACGATAAGGACACATGAGTTTCGATGGGGAATCATGTCAACCTTCCCACTTCCAATGCCGGTGATGTATAACGCCCAAGTTTTCCCTCGCTTGTTTACTACTGATAAAGAATTAGGCCTTCCGTTTTTGCCCTGGGATTCTCAAATAGAACGAGTAGTGGATAATAGAACTCACTACCTTCTGGGTAGCCTATGCTTTAGCATCAATGGGACGGTGCCCAGTTATATTGGGTTACATACTCAATCTATGTCAAATATTATTAATGGATGGACAAATGCTACACATTGGGGCGGGAATTTTACAGAATTATTTGGAACCTGGCCCCGGGCTAATTATTCTGAAGGTCTCAGACAACCAAAGTTGGCCCCGTTCTGCCATGCAAAGGAGGACTCGCATTCCCCTTTGCCTTGGTCAGGATGCCAATCTCGTATGGTGGGAAAAATTAGAGATTATTTTTCCATTTCCCCACCCTTATTAGATAACACAGGAAATGTTGTAAGCATCAATGAAGAAGAAAACTTGGGTTCTTCGGGGAGCCCTTTTGACCTTTGGATCTTGTGTGGCATTAATGGTAGTTGCACAGACTTGTCTCCTGTATCCATGCTTCTGGGAGGGAAGGTAGAGAAGGGAAGTCTGAGCTTCCCCTTAAATAAATCCAATAAGCATGGCATTCAGAGCACAATAATCCGCAAACCTATTATATCCTATTCCCCCGCACCAATATGCGTATGGCCCCCTTTTCTTTAGATTGTTAGTAATGCTTCCTTGCCAAGTAATTCCGATAAGCTTGATTGTATGATGCAGCCATGTTATTATGTTCTGTGCTGGAATGCTTCTGAGTTCCCCTTGGCCCTGGTAGCACGCCTGCCCCGATTTGTGCCTGTTCCTGTGGAGGCCCCAAGTTCAATGGCATTATTCAGAGAAAGGAGAGATTTTGGAATTTCTGCCGTAATTGTGGGCATCATCGCAGCCACCGCTGTAACATCATCGGTTAATGCTTCGGCCCTGACCCTTTCGGGCACGGTGCAGTCGGCTGCCACCATAAATAAATTGTCCTCTACGGTGACCACGGCCATGGAGGCTGGACATCTAGCTTATACCCAGATTCAAGGCAGGTTATTGCTAGTGAATCAACGCATAGATTTAGTCCAAGAGCAATTAGATGTTTTGTGGCAAGTTGCCCAATTAGGGTGCGAAAGAAGATTGCCAGGTCTTTGTGTGACCTCTGTACAGTATGACAATTTCACACGGGCTGCTAATCTTTCTAAAGCTTTATCCCAGCATTTGTTACAGAATTGGACAGTTGAATTTGACCAGACCCTGCGGGAACTCCGAACAGCGATATTACAAATCAACTCCACCCGCCTAGACCTGTCCCTCACCAAAGGCCTCGCCTCCTGGATTTCTTCAGCATTTTCTTATTTTAAAGAGTGGGTGGGGGTGGGAATGTTTGGAGCATTTTTCTGCCTCGGACTGGGCTTTATGCTTTGGCTAATTTGCAAAATTTATAGTAAAAACAAGAGAGAAAAAATTATGATAACTCAGGCACTCATGGCCTTAGAGCATGGAAGGTCAGCGGAAGTCTGGCTTGCGGCACTAAAACGGCAGTAGATGTTAGCAGCCGGTCGCCGGCCAGGCAGCTCTTGCACCCTCAGCATCTCTATGCGTCGCACGAGGATGAGTGCCCGGTTTGAGCAGCCCATGAGGGTTGTTGAGCTAAGCATCGCACAGAGAGATACCCCCGCTCTCTCTGGGAAGCATGCCGTCTTGAAAAGGGTTGCCTGTCCTAGTGTCCCTTCCTCAAGAAAAACGACAGAGAGATCGGTCAGGAGTATGTCGGGTCCCACCTAGAGCCTAGACAAGACCCCTGCACATATCTTTTGTTTTTAAATTATCTTTGGGGATTCGGCCTCTACTTCCGCCCTCCTTGAATGGGTGGCTGGCTTGCCTTTGTATAGAAAAGGGGGAGATGTGGGGCGCCACCCCACATCGTCGCCATTATAAGATGGCGCCGACATCGCCTGCCTCTGGAGATGAACAAGTGATCCGCGCATGTGCTGGCATTAACCGTTCATGGTGCCAGGTGCCTGCCTGACAACGTCACCTCGGGTGACAAGAATTTGGCCTATAGGGAATCGCCACGTCCGAGGCGAGAGAAATCTCCTATTTAAGGGAGGCGGTTTTCTGGCTTGGGGTCTCCGCCTTGAGAAGCTGATGCTCTCCCTCTCAAGACGCATTAAAGCTTGCCACAGAAGGATCCTGTTTGTGTGCCGCGTTGTTTCTTGCTGGCGGGAAAATTAGCGCGGGACACATGTAATTGGGCACAAAACAGGACTCAACAGATACAAAAATATTGAAATTGTCCCATGCATCCTATCAGATCACCATGGACTAAGGCTGATCTTCAATAACAAAATAAATAATAGAAAGCCAACATTCACGTGGAAACTGAACAACACTCTTCTCAATGATACCTTGGTCAAGGAAGGAATAAAGAAAGAAATCAAGGACTTTTTAGAGTTCAATGAAAATGAAGCCACAACATACCCAAACTTATGGGACGCAATGAAAGCATTTCTAAGAGGAAAACTCATAGCTCTGAGTGCCTCCAAAAAGAAACTAGAAAGAGCACACATTAGCAGCTTGACAACACACCTAAAAGCACTAGAACAAAAGGAAGCAAATTCACCCAAGAGGAGTAGACGGCAGGAAATAATCAAACTCAGGGGCGAAATCAATCAAGTGGAAACAAGAAGAACTATTCAAAGAATCAACCAATCAAGGAGCTGGTTCTTTGAGAAAATCAACAAGATAGATAAACCCTTAGCCAGACTCACTAGAGGGCACAGGGAAAGTATTCTAATTAACAAAATCAGGAATGAAAAAGAAGACATAACAACAGATCCTGAAGACATCCAAAACACCATCAGATCCTTCTACCAAAGGCTATACTCAACAAAACTGGAGAACCTGGATGAAATGGAGAAGTTCCTAGACAGATACCAGGTACCAAAGTTGAACCAAGATCAGGTTAATGATCTAAACAGCCCTATATCCCCCAAAGAAATAGAAGCAGTCATTAATAGTCTCCCAACCAAAAAAAGCCCAGGACCAGATGGGTTTAGTGCAGAGTTCTATCAGACCTTCAAAGAAGATCTAATCCCAGTTCTTCACAAACTATTCCACAAAATAGAAACAGAAGGTACTCTACCCAACTCATTCTATGAAGCCACAATTACTCTGATACCTAAACCACAAAAAGACCCAACAAAGATAGAAAACTTCAGACCAATATCCCTTATGAATATTGATGCAAAAATACTCAATAAAGTTCTTGCTAACCGAATCCAAGAACACATCAAAACAATCATCCATCCTGACCAAGTAGGTTTCATCCCAGGGATGCAGGGATGGTTCAATATACGGAAATCCATCAATGTAATCCAGTATATAAACAAACTCAAAGACAAAAACCACATGGTCATCTCGTTAGATGCAGAAAAAGCATTTGACAAGATCCAACACCCATTCATGATAAAAGTCTTGGAAAGATCAGGAATTCAAGGCCCATACCTAAACATGATAAAAGCAATCTACAGCAAACCAGTAGCCAACATCAAAGTAAATGGTGAGAAGCTTGAAGCAATCCTTCTAAAATCAGGGACCAGACAAGGCTGTCCACTTTCTCCATACCTATTCAACATAGTACTTGAAGTCCTAGCCAGAGCAATTCGACAACAAAAGGAAATCAAAGGGATACAAATTGGAAAAGATGAAGTCAAAATATCACTTTTTGCAGATGATATGATAGTATATATAAGTGACCCTAAAAATTCGACCAGAGAACTCCTAAACCTGATAAACAGCTTCGGTGAAGTAGCTGGATATAAAATTAACTCAAACAAATCAATGGCCTTTCTCTACACAAAGAATAAACAGGCTGAGAAAGAAATTAGGGAAACAACACCCTTCTCAATACTCACAAATAACATAAAATATCTTGGCGTGACTCTAACTAAGGAAGTGAAAGATCTGTATAATAAGAACTTCAAGTCTCTGAAGAAAGAAATTCTAGAAGATCTCAGAAGATGGAAAGATCTTCCATGCTCATGGATTGGCAGGATCAACATTTTAAAAATGGCTATCTTGCCAAAAGCAATCTACAGATTCAATGCAATCCCCATCAAAATTCCAACTCAATTCTTCAACGAATTAGAAAGTGCAATCTGCAAATTCATCTGGAATAACAAAAAACCTAGGATAGCAAAAACTCTTCTCAAGGATAAAAGAACCTCTGGTGGAATCACCATGCCAGACCTAAAGCTTTACTACAGAGCAATTGTGATAAAAACTGCGTGGTACTGGTATAGTGACAGACAAATAGACCAATGGAATAGAATTGAAGACCCAGAAATGAACCCACACACCTATGGTCACTTGATCTTCGACAAGGGAGCTAAAAACATCCAGTGGAAGAAAGACAACATTTTCAACAAATGGTGCTGGCACAACTGGTTGTTATCATGTAGAAGAATGCGAATCGATCCATTCCTAT
The DNA here is from genome assembly GCF_978045245.1 of Mus caroli. Taxonomy (NCBI): domain Eukaryota; kingdom Metazoa; phylum Chordata; class Mammalia; order Rodentia; family Muridae; genus Mus; species Mus caroli. Next base: position 8,132 of record NW_028228162.1, on the reverse strand, counting down.
CTCCTTGTACTAAGGTCAAGTCTAAGTGGATCAAGGAACTTCACATAAAACCAGAGACACTGAAACTTATAGAGGAGAAAGTGGGGAAAAGCCTTGAAGATATGGGCACAGGGGAAAAATTCTTGAATAGAACAGCAATGGCTTGTGCTGTAAGATCAAGAATTGACAAGTGGGACCTCATGAAACTGCAAAGCTTCTGCAAGGCAAAAGACACCATCAATAAGACAAAAAAACCACCAACAGATTGGGAAAGGATCTTTACCTATCCTAAATCAGATAAGGGTCTAATATCCAATATATATAAGGAACTCAAGAAGGTGGACTCCAGAAAGTCAAATAACCCCATTAAAAAATGGGGCTCAGAATTGAACAAAGAATTCTCACCTGAAGAATACCAAATGGCAGAGAAGCACCTGAAAAAATGTTCAACATCCTTAATCATCAGGGAAATGCAAATCAAAACAACCCTGAGATTCCACCTCACACCAGTCAGAATGGCTAAGATCAAAAATTCAGGTGACAGCAGATGCTGGCGGGGATGTGGAGAAAGAGGAACACTCCTCCATTGTTGGTGGGATTGCAAGCTTGTACAACCACTCTGGAAATCAGTTCCTCAGAAAATTGGACATAGTACTACCGGAGGATCCAGCAATATCTCTTCTGGGCATATATCCAGAAGATGTCCCAACCAGTAAGAAGGACACATGCTCCACCCTGTTCATAGCAGCCCTATTTATAATAGCCAGAAGCTGGAAAGAACCCAGATGTCCCTCAACAGAGGAATGGATACAGAAATTATGGTACATTTACACAATGGAGTACTATTCAGCTATTAAAAAGAATGAATTTATGAAATTCCTAGCCAAATGGATGGACCTGGAGGGCATCATCTTGAGTGAGGTAACAGAATCACAAAGGAACTCACACAATATGTATTCACTGATAAGTGGATATTAGCCCAAAACTTAGGATACCCAAGATATAAGATACAATTTGCTAAACGCATGAAACTCAAGAAGAATGAAGACCAAAATGTGGACACTGTGCCCCTTCTTAGAATTGGGAACAAAACACCCAGGGAAGGAGTTACAGAGACAAAGTTCGGAGCTGTGATGAAAGGATGGACCATCTAGAGACTGCCATATCCAGGGATCCATCCCATAATCAGCTTCTAAACGCTGACACCATTGCATACACTAGCAAGATTTTGCTGAAAGGACCCAAAGATAGCTGTCTCATGTGAGACTATGCAGGGGCCTAGCAAACACAGGAGTGGATGCTCACAGTCAGCTATTGGATGTAGCACAGGGCTCCCAATGGAGAAGCTAGAGAAAGTACCCAAGGAGCTAAAGGGATCTGCAACCCTATAGTTGGAACAACATGATGAACTAACCAGTACCCCGGAGCTCTTGTCTCTAGCTGCATATGTATCGAAAGATGGCCTAGTCGGCCATCACTGGAAAGAGAGGCCCATTGGACTGGCAAACTTTATATGCCCCAATAAAGGGGAATGCCAGGGCCAATAGAATGGGAATGGGAGGTAGGGAAGTGGGGGGCGGTATGGGGGACTTTTGGGATAGCATTGGAAATGTAATTGAGGAAAATATGTAATAAAAAAAAAAACTCAAACTGAAGGACCCAGAATATGGCGAGAAAACCTGAAAAAGTTGGAAAATGTGAAAATCACACCTTAGGACCCAGAATTGCGAAAAAGGGGAAAATGAGAAAATCACACTGTAGGACCCAGAATATGACGAGAAACCCTGAAAAACAACGAAAATTAAAAATACACGCTGTAGGACCCAGAATATGGCAAGAAACCCTGAAAAAAAGTAGATAATAAAAACTCACACTGAAGGACACAGAATATGGCGAGAAACACTGAAAAATTAGAAAGGTAAAAAATATGGCCAGAAAACCTTAAAAAGTTGTAAAATGAGAAAATCACACTGTAGGATTGAGAATTACAAAAAATCTAGAAAAACGTGGAAGATGAGAAAATCACACTGCAGGACCCAGAATATGCCAAGAAACCCTGAAAAACGTGAAAATTAAAAATTCACACTGTCGGACACAGAATATGGCGAGAAACCATCAAAAAAGTTGAAAATTTAAAACTCACACTGAATTACCCAGAATATGGCGAGAAATACTGAAACACATGGAAAATGAAAAATTCACACTGAAGGTCCCGGAATATGACAAGGAAACCTGAAAAACGTGAAAATGAGAAAATCACACTGTAGGACCCTGAATATGACGAAAAAACCTGAAAAACCTGGAAAATGAGAAAATCACACTGCAGAACACAGATAATGCCAAGAAACCCTGAAAAACGTGGATAATTAAAAATTTACACTGAAGGTCCCAGAATATGGCAGGGAAATTTGAAAAACGTGGAAATGAGAAAATCACACTGTAGGACCCAGAATATGACGAAAAAACCTGAAAAACGTGGAAAATTAAAAATTCACACTGAAGGACCTACAATATGGCAGAAAACCTGAAAAACAAAGAAAATTTAAAAATCACAATGAAGGACCCAGAATATGGAGAGAAAACCTGAAAAAACTAGAAAATTGAATATTCACACTGAAGGACCCCGAATATGGCGAGAAAACCTGAAAAAGGTGGAAAATGAGAAAATCACACTGCAGGACCCAGAATATGCCTAGAAACCCTGAAAAATGTGGAAAATTAAAAATTCACTCTTTAGGATCCATAATATGGCGAGAAACACTGAAAAACGTGGAAAATTAAAAGTTCACACTGAAGGACCCGGAATATGGCAGGAAAACCTGAAAAACGAGGAAAATTCAAAACACACACTGTAGTAACCAGAATATGGCGAGAAAACCTGAAAAAGTTGGAAAATGAGAAAATCACACTGTAGGACCTAGAATATGAAGAAAAAACTTGAAAAACGTGGAAAATTAAAAATACACCATGTAGGACACAGAATATGTCGAGAAACCCTGAAAAATTAGAAAATTAAAAACTCACACTTAAGGACCCCAAATATGGCGAGAGAACCTGAAAAAAATAGAAAAATAAAAATTAACACTGAAGGACCCAGAATTGCGAAAAAAAACTTGAAATCGTGGAAAATGAGAAAATCACACTGTAGGACCAAGAATATGCTGAAAAACCCTGAAAACGTGGAAAATTAAAAATACACGCTGTAGGACCCAGAATATGGCGAGAAACCCTGAAAAAAATATAAAATTACAAATTCACACTGAAGGACCCCAAATATGGCTAGAAAACCTGAAAAAGTTGAAAATGAGAAAATCACACTGCAGGACCCAGAATATGCCGAGAAACTCTGAAAAACGTGAAAATTAAAAATTCACACTCTTGGACACAGAATATGGCGAGAAATACTGAAAAACGTGGAAATGAGAAAATCATACTGTAGGACCCAGAATATGACGGAAAAACCTGAAAATGGTGGAAAATGAGAATAATCACACTGTAGGACCCAGATTTGGAAAAAAAATATTGAAAAACGTCAAAAATGAGAAAATAACTCTGTAGGACCCAGAATATGTCGAGAAACCCTGAAAAACGTGAAAATTAAAAATTCACACTCTCGGACACAGAATATGGCGAGAAATACTGAAAAACATGGAAAAATAAAAATTCACACCGAAGGACCTGGAATATGTCAACAAAACCTGAAAACGTGGAAATGAGAAAATCACACTGTAGGACCCAGAATATGTCGAGAAACCCTGAAAACGTGGAAAATTAATAATACACGCTGTAGGACACAGAATATGGTGAGAAACCCTGAAAAAAGAAGAAAATTAAAACCTCACACTGAAGGACCCCAAATATGGCGATTAAACCTGAATAAGGTGGAAAATGAGAAAATCACACTGTAGGACCCAGAATTATGAAAAAACTTGAAAAACGTGGAAAATGTGAAAATCACACTGTAGGACAGAGAATATGCGGAGAAACCCTGAAAACGTGGAAAATTAAAAATACACGCTGTAGAACCCAGAATATGGCGAGAAAACCTGAGAAAAGTAGAAAATTACATACTCACACTGAAGGACTCCAAATTTGGTAGAAAACCTGATAAAGGTGGAAAATGAGAAAATCACACTGTAGCACCCAGAATTAAAAAAAAAAAAAAAAAACGTGAAAAACGTGGAAAATGAGAAAATCACACTGCAGAACACAGATAATGCTGAGAAAACCTGAAAAACGTGGAAATGAGAAAATCACACTGTAGGACCCAGAATTGGAAAAAAACTTGAAAAACTTGTAAAATGAGAAAATCACACTGTAGGTCCCAGAATATGGCAAGAAACCCCGAAAAACATGCAAAATTAAATATAAACGCTGTAGGACCCAGAATAAGGCAAGAAACCCTGTAAAAAGTAGATAATTAAAAACTCACACTGAAAGACCTGGAATATGGCGACAAAACCAGAAAAACATGGAAAATTAATAACTCACACTCAAGGATTTGGAATATAGGGAGAAAACCTTAAAAATGTGGAAAATTATCAACTCACTCAGAAAGACCTGGAATATGGCCAGAAAACCTGAAAAACGTGGAAGGACATAGAATATGGCGAGAAATCTTGAAAAAGGTAGAAAATTAAAAATTCACACTGTAGGACCCAAAATATGTTGAGAAACCCTGAAAAACGTGGAAAATTAAAAACTCACACTGAAGGACTTGGAATATGATGAAAAACCCTGAAAAAAGTGGAAAATTAAAAATTCCCACTTAAGGACATAGAATATGGCAAGAAACCCTGAAAAAGGTGGAAAAACAGAAATTTTCACTGTAGGACCCAAAATTGCGAAAATAACTTGAAAAGGGGGGAAAATGAGAAAAACATACTGTAAGACCCAGAATATGCGAGAAAACCCTGAAAAACGTGAAAAGTAAAAATTCACAAGGTCAGACCTAGAACATGAAGAGAAACCATGAAAAAAGTGGAAAATTAAAAATTCACACTGTGTTACCCAGAATATGGGGAGAAACACTGAAAAATGTGGAAAATTAAAAATTTACACTGAAGGACCTGGAATATGGCACAAAAACCTGAAAAACTTGGAAATGAGAAAATCACACTGTAGGACCAAGAATATGATGAAAACACCTGAAAAACATGGAAAATTAAAAATTCACACTGAAGGACCCGGAATATGGCTACAAAACCAGAAAAAATAAAAACTCACACTGAAGGACCCAGAATATGGCGAGATAACCTGAAAAAAGTAGAAAATTAAAAATTCACACTGAAAGACCCCGAATATGGCGAGAAAACCTGAAAGGTGGAAAATGAGAATAATCACACTGTAGGACCCAGAATTGCGAAAAAACATGAAAAATATCGAAAATGAGAAAATCACAGTGTAGGACCCAGAATATGCCTAGAAACCATGAAAAACGTGGAAAATTAAAAACACACACTATAGGACCCAGAATATGGCCAGAAACCCTGAAAAAGTACAAAATTAAAAACTCACACTGAAGGACCCCAAATATTGCGATTAAACCTGAAAAAAGTGGAAAATGAGAAAATCACACTGTATTACCCAGAATATGGCAAGAAATACTGAAAAACCTGGAAAATTAAAAATTCACACTGAAGGACGTGGAATATGGCTAGAAAACCTGAAAAACATGGAAATGAGAAAATCACACTGTAAGACCCAGAATATAACGAAAAAACCTGAAAAACGTGGAAAATAAAAAATTCACACTGAAGGACCCGGAATATGTCGAGAAACCCTTAAAAACTTGAAAATTAAAAATTCACACTGAAGAACCCAGAATATGTCGAGAAAACCTGAAAAACGAGGAAAATTAAAACCTCACACTGAAGGATCCCGAATATGGCGAGAAAACCTGAAAAAGTTTAAAAATGATAATAATCACACTGTAGGACCCAGAATTGCGAAAAAATTTGTAAAAAGTCCTAAATGAGAAAATCACACTGTAGGACCCAGAATATGGCGAGAAACCCTGAAAAAAGTAGAAAATTAAAAACTCACACTGAAGGACCCCGAATATGGAGAGAAAACCTGAAAAAGGTGGAAAATGATATAATCACAGTGTAGAACCAAGAATATGCCACGAAACCCTGAAAAACGTGGAAAATTAAAAATATACACAATAGGACCCAGAATATGGCGAGAAAACCTGAAAAAATTAGAAAATTAAAAACTCACACTCTATTTCCCAGAATATGGCAAGAAATACTAAAAAACGTGGAAAAGTAAAAATTTACACTGAAGGACCTGGAATATGGCAAGAAAACCAGAAAAACAAGGAACATTAAAAATTCACACTGAAGGACCCAGAATATGGCGAAAAACCCTGAAAAAAGTAGAAAATTAAAAGCTCACACTGAAGGACCACAAATATGGCGAAAAAAACCTGAAAAAGGTGGAAAATGAGAAAACCACACTGTAGGACCTAGAATTACGAAAAAACTTGAAAAACTAGGAAATTAGAAACTCACACTGAAGGACCCCGAATATGGCGAGAAAACCTGAAAAAAGGTGGAAAATGAGAAAATCACACTGTAGGACCCAGAATTTCGAAAAAACTTGAAAACCGTCGAAAATAAAAAAAAAAATCACACTGTAGGACCCAGAATATGCGAGAAACCCTTGAAAAACGTGGAAAAATAAAATACACGCTGTAGGAACCAGAATATATTGAGAAACCCTGAAAAAGTAGAAAATCAAAAACTCACACTGAAGGACCCCCCAATTCGGGGAGAAATCCTGAAAAACGTGGAAATGAGAAAATCACACTCTAGGACCAAGATATGACGAAAAAATCTGAAAAACGAGGAAAATTAAAAATTCACACTGAAGGACCGGGATATGGCAAGAAAACCTGAAAAATGAGGAAAATTAAAAACACAAACTGAAGGACCCGGAATATGGCGAGAAAACATGAAAAACATGGAAAATTAAATATTCACACTGAAGGACCCAGAATATGCTGAGAAAACCTGAAAAAGTTGGATAATGAGCATTTCACAGTGTAGGACACAGAACATGACGAAAAAAAACTTAAAAACGTTTAAAATTAAAAATTCACACTGTAGGACCAGAATATGCGAGAAATCCAGAGAAACGTGGAAAATTTAAAAATCACACTGTAGGACACAGAATATGGCGATTAAACCTGTAAAAAGTAGAATATTAAAAACTCACACTGAAGTACCCCGAAAATGGCAAGAAAACCTGAAAAAGGTGGAAAATGAGAAAATCATACTGTAGGATCCAGAATTGCGAAACAAAAAACTTGAAAAATGTCAAAAATGAGAAAAATCACACTGTAGGAACCAGAATAGGCCGAGTAACCCTGAAAAACGAGGAAAATTAAAAATACACGCTGTAGGACCCAGAATATGGCAAGAAACCCTGAAAGAATTAGAAAATTAAAAACTCACACAGAAGGACCCGGAATATGGCGAGGAAACCTGAAAAAGGTGGAAAATGAGAAAATCACACTGTAGGACCAGAATTGCAAAACAAAAAACTTGAAAAATATCAAAAATGAGAAAATCACACTGTAGGACCCAGAATATGCCCGAGTAATCCTGAAAAACGTGGAAAATTAAAAATACATGCTGTAGGACCCAGAATATGGCGAGAAACCCTGAAAAAAGTAGAAAATTACAAACTCACATCGAAGGACCCCAAATATGGCGAGAAAACCTGAAAAAGGTGGAAAATGAGAAAATCACACTGTAGGACCCAGAATTATGAAACAAACTTTAAAAACGTGGAAAATGAGAAAAATCACTCTTCAGGACCCAAAATATGCCAAGAAACCGTGAAAAACGTGAAAATTAAAAATTCACACTGTCAGACCCCACATTATGGCGAGAAACCTTGAAAAAATTGGACAATAAAAATTCACACTGTATTACCCAGAATACGGCCAGCAACCCTGAAAAAGTAGATAACTATAAACTCACACTGATGGACGAGGATATGGCTAGAAAACATGAAAAAGGTGGAAAATGAGAAAATCACACTGCAGGACCCAGAATATGCTGAGAATCCCTGAAAATCGTGGAAAATTAAAAATTCACACTGAAGGACCCGGAATTTGGCGAGAAAAACCTGAAAAACGAGGA